>NW_028270170.1:20205951-20358389 GCF_037043375.1 Chiloscyllium plagiosum | reverse complement strand
ACTAGCCTTCGACTGATTCCTTTATCACAAAAACTGAACATTATAATCACTGGATCCAAGAATGCCTTCACTATAAAATCAGTAAATAATTGTTGCACAATTCTGGAGCAGAAGAACCTGGCCTCTGGTTGCTCTCCAGAACGTGCTGTTCTAAGAAACTATTCTGAAAGCATTCTATGAGTGCCTCTTCAAGGCTACCTTTACCTATCTGACTTTTCCAGTCTATATGTGGATTAAACACCCACCAGGAATATTGTTGTATCTTTCTGACAAGCTTTCTCATTATTTGTTACCTTATACACTGTCCTATCAAGTGGTTACTTTTAGAGGGTTTACACATAACTCCAAGCAAATTTTACTTTCATAATTTCTCTTCTCAACAAAAACACATCTACTTTCTTGTTTCCTGAACTTAGCTCAACTCTGTCTGTTGTGCTAATACCATGATCAATTAACAGAGTCATGGCCTTGCCTTCGCCTAGCTTCCTAGTGTTTTTTTTTTGTATATTCCCCTATTGATGTCCTCATTGTTATCCCTTGCAGCAGAAACCATGTTGCATTACGACTCAGGGTCAATATGTCAGTATGATTTTAAGAGTCAAGCTTGTGATACTATCATTGCATCATACCATGTGACCTGGAAGCTCAAAGATCTTATACTCTATCTTACCTTAGATCACTAGAAGCATCACACTCTACTGGTAGCATACTTTTCAGTTGTAAACGAAAAGCATAGTATTAGCTCAGATACTTTCGTGCCAAAGGAACAGAACGCTTGTAAATAATAGTTTGTTGTAATAAAATTTTGTTTAGTTCTTGAATGATACACTATTCAAGGCCAGTTTCTAATATTATGGAAATTATGTAAGCATTGCTACATCAGGTCAAGCACACTGTTGGAGGCAAACTCACTTCTCCCTCGCCCTTAACAAAGCTAGCACCCACAATACTTTTCTTGGCTACCCTAGCTACAAATCACTTTTCGATCCCATCTCAGCACTGGTATTTTAGATTGGAGTTATCAGAAGGTATGGTGAGAGGAAGGGCCGGGTAGAATATGAGGAAGAGGTCTAGTCGTAACATTCCATCACTTCTGTGGCTTCAGCCCTGCCAGTGACCATGGCCTCAGTTGTGGCATCATTAATGATAACTAGCATCATCTCCATCATGGGAGCGTCAGCATAGTACCATGCGCATTCCCTGGTTGGTTTGTTGCTGTTGACTATGATTGTGTTACACATTGTTCTGGAAGGGATAAAAGAATGTACATGTAGAAGTGTGCAATGAGTTTGGGTAATGTTCTGGCCTCATTGAATGTTTGGCATTGTGCATTACCAAAGTGCCAGGCAGTTATGGTGAGGAAGTGGCTCTGAATATTAAACTTTAGTCAGGCGTAATAGAGAATGTGAAGGGAAGATTTGTAAGTATAATATATTAACTGATTTTGATCAATCATGCGACACCATTAAGTATCTGTTTGCATCTCGTCTATATATTTCATTCATTGATAATTATGTTTATGTATTTTCATAGTGTTTGATTGGAGTAGTTCCTGAACCCCTTTCAAAGGTGAGCATTTGTTTTCTGAACCTCCTAACACTCACCACAAATGAGTGCAGGTTAATTAGGAATCATACTCCCTGCACCTCTCAGCTGCCTTATCCAAACTCTTACCTATGGAACTGAATATACAGAGCAGTGAAACTGAGAGGAGAGAGAGAGAGAGAGAGAGGCAGTCATAAGAGACACATCAGTAAGTGTAGAGAAAGAGACAAAAGAAAGAGACAGTGGAGAAATCATAAATTATACAATGCAAGCAGTTTCAGAGTAGAACTTTGTGTTTATCTTGTTTCTACTTGCCTTGGAAACAATTTGTTATTTACTAGTTATGATTTGGAGATGCTGGTGTTAGACAGGGATGTACAAAGTTAAAAATCACACAACACCAGGTTATCGTCCAACAGGTTTAATTGGAAGCACTAGCTTTCGGAGCACTGCTCCTTCATCAGGTGGTTGTGGAGTACACAATTGTAAGACACAGAATTTATTGCAAATGTTTACAGTGTGATGTAACCGAAATTATACATTGAAAAATACCATGATTATTTGTTGAGTCTTTCATCTGTTCGAATACCATGATAGTTTCACTTCTTTCATGTGTAAATCACAAAACTTTTTAAAAAATTGCACAAAGACCCACATGCACACATATACATATATGTTTGTGGGGTGAATTTGGACTTGTAGAGTTACATTGTACTTTGCACAAAAACTGCATCAATTCATGTAAGAATCTGTTAACTCACTTTTTGATTAGAATCAGTCTAAACATTCTGGCACAGTCAGAGAACACAGGGGGCTAACACCTTCAACATATTGTCTAGCTAACACCAATTGTTACAGTTAACCTGAGAATGTAACTTTTAAAAAAATGTTTTGTGATTTACACATGAAAGAAGTGAAACTATCATGGTATTCGAACAGATGAAAGACTCAACAAACAATCAAGGTATTTTTCAATGTATAATTTTGGTTACATCACACTGTAAACATTTAGTATAAATGCTGTGTCTTACAATTGTGTCCTCCACAAACACCTGATGAAGGAGCGGTGATCTGAAAGCAAGTGCTTCCAATTAAACCTGTTGGACTATAACCTGGTGTTGTGTGATTTTTAACTTTATTATTTACTAGTTGTGTCAAAAAAATCCAGTGGTCTACCCTGAAGGACTGTCCTCTCCCCACAGTCTAAAGTACTCCTCAAATTGAAGTTGACTCAGGAATGGGCAGAATCTTCCAGTTGGAATCTAAACAGGGTTTTGCAAAGTTCAGAGTAATCTTGATGTCAATATTTATCGATGCTCGTTTACATCAAGAAGTCTCCATGTAACGTGTCAATAGGACAGTTAGATGGTTGGAGTTGCTGGAGACGAGATGAGACTTAAGTGTTGTGCTTTTCAGAGATCAAAATGCCAGAGTTACAATCAACTACACTGAAAAAATAGAAGCAATATACATTCAATCTCAAATTAATAGATTCCTTATCTTGTAGCCTAAATAAACAGCTGGATTCCTAGTATAGAATGTACTGTTTCACTAAAATTAAATTTTTAATGTCAGGAAAAAAATACAAAATTATTTTCTTCCAATTTTCTTTCCCTCCTTTGCTGCAGCATTGGTTTACAGTTTTAGGTGCTGACTTGCATGACAACGTGTAGGCAGCCATCCTGTATGACAAGCTAAGTACTGGTCAGCTCTTTGTTTACTCGGTGCAACCTGACACCGTCATCGACCATTCACATCTGTAGAATGGGACAACACAGAAGGGGGGCAATTCTTGCCATTGCACTAGTATCAGCTTTTTGAAAAACCTACCCAATAATGCCTGCTCTTTCCACATGGACCTACAAATTCCCTTCCATTTCCCTTTCAACAGGCATTCCTGAATCTCCATCTGGGTACTGCTAACCTGATGAGAAGAACTTATTCCTTAAAAAAATATTTTCCTGCGTTGCCTGTCATTGGTTTCACTTCAAATTTGAATCCTCAAGTTACTCTTCATTTAGCCACTGGGAACTATTCATCCTCATTCACACAAAACCCTTTCTGATTTTAAAATTGTTCCTCAACTTTGTCTGCTCTGCTATTTTTAGTGTTCTTATGAAATTTCAAGACCTTCACACTTGGTTCCCTCTGAATAATTCCCCTGATCTTGACATCCATCCAGAAGCTTGGAACATAGAAATGGCCATGTTCGTCATGGCTCACACTTATAGTTAGGGCCTAACCAGCACTTTGTAGAAGTTCGGAATAACATTCAAGGATGTTCGTTTACTTCAGCATTTGCCAAGGTTTTATTAGACTATAGAATAGAACTGAGTTACTTCTTTACTAATTCACTTCTGATAATAAATAGTTAGGACGAGAAGATGGAGTTTGTTATTGGAGGCTGAATACCGCTGTGACGTTCATTTTAAACCCATAACATTGGGCACTTGTTTTCATTCTATTTTGGACCAGAATAGGCACATTACTGTAAAAATGTGGCCCACATATTACAAGGGATGAAGTTCAGGTGGAAAATCCATAAGGCCAGGCTCCACAACTTATGCCTTTTCGGTTTCTGACCAAGAAGACAGCCTGGCTTTCAAGTTGAACTGGGATGACGCTGAAACATGCCACAGGAACAGATATGTCAAGTTGGAAGAGTGGAGTGTAAATCTCATCCATGACCTGAGGGTTAGAGTGTTCAATCCCAAAGAAGAGAGTCAGACCTCTTAACCTACACATCTTTGTATGGGAGACATCTGATGGGATGGGGCATTTGGCAGAGCAGGGAATAAGGGTGAGATACTGTGCTTCTCCTGCCTCATGATCAGTCCTGTAAAGAAACGTCATATCAGACTGGAAGAGTTCATCCGTTTCTTTCCGCAGACTGCCAGACCTGCTGAGTTTCTCTAGCAGTTTACATTTGCATTTCTGTAAAGGCAAATTAGATTCTTGCCAAAATTGTTCCCATGTCCCTATGGCTATCCAACTTCCTGAGACCTCATCAACTTGGCCAATCATTTTTAATCCCCCAAAGCAGTTTACATCAGAAGCTGCAAACCTCATTAAAGTATTTAACTAATCAACCTGTCTCCCAGGAGTGGATAGGCTGCAAACACAAACAGACTTTGCCTTGCCTATGTTAAACCCACAACAGTGCATGTTATAGCACATTCAGTAAGGTTTCACTTTTAATTTTTAATGCCTGACCAGACTCCAACCTATCTATTTTGGTGGTTAAAATTTACCAGTTGGAGTCAATGCATAGAATTGGTTGATTTCTCTCTTCTTTATCCCAGGGATGCTAAAGTAAATGTTAAGTTTAGATTAGTACCCTGCTAATGGACTAATTCAAGAAAGATCACAGGTTGACTGTAGCTGGTAGATCTCAAGTCAATTATAACTGACAGATAGTGGAAAGTTAATTTATCAATTGAACTACACCAGGGGATCCAGGAAATGATCTTTACTCAGGCCTTTTAAAAGTTGATTTGCTGTTAAATTATTTCAATTGAGTTTGTCTGGGCTTTTCTAGAAATACAAGAGATGCCTTTTTGGTGTTGACTTTGACTCAATTGGGCCATCTTATCCCTCAAATTAGTAACTAAGCAACTAAAACATTGTAGTCACCCAGTCATGCAAACCATAGCCAACATCAACAGAAATGTATACCTAAATAGCCCAATACACTCAAAGTGAAGGCCTTAAGTCTCAGATTTTTACAGATATTTCAAAAGTAACATGCTGTATTTGATATTGTCTCTTTCTAAGTGAAGCGACCAGAATTCATTTTCCTCAGTTTGGCAGGTAAATTGTCCTCCATTCGTATTCCTGTGAGTTGCAGGCCATGTTCCCTCTGCGGAAGATCTCCCGTTGATTGAGTGATGGATTCTGAATTGACTTTGATACTCTTCAGCGGGAGTCTTTCTTCGGCAGTGAAATTGCTGGGGTTAGAGCTTAACCTCTGCAGTTTTAGAGGCAGATCGCCAGTACTGCAAGTTTTCTCTCCTATGTCAGCAGTCATCCTCATAACTTTCCTCTGCACTTCCTCTTTGCCGGTGCTCATTTTCTGAAGTTTGGCTGGTAATTTGTTGCCCTTCTCCTCTAGGGTATCGATGCAGTCCAAGGAGAAAATTCTCTCCCTTCTGTTCTTGCTGTTGCTGATACAAGGTGTGGGACAAAGTGATGTCAGCGACAGCTTCTCATCTTGTTCCTTTACACTATATGGAGATGTGGGAACCTCAAATGTGGAGTGGAATTGGGAATAATCCACACGGAAAAATCCTTCTTCTAGTGACATGACTGGAAGAAATCTATGACCCCAAAGAACTTCATCTTCTGTGTATGAGGTCCTCGCTTGACATGTCATTCCTGCAAAGCAGAATAAAAAAAAGCTTTCTAAATAGGTAGAGTTTATGAAATTATCTCATTATTTCAATTAGAATGATTAGACAAAAGTGCTAGTATAAAACATGTTTGCATATCATTAACGTCAGGATAATTGATATAGTTAGAACATAGAACATAGAACATTACAGCACAGTACAGGCCCTTCGGCCCTCAATGTTGCGCTGCCCTGTCATACTATTCTAAAGCCCATCCCATCTACACTATTCCATGTGCGTCCATTTGACTGTCCAATGACGACCTAAATGCACTTAAACTTGGCGAATCTACTACCGTTGCAGGCAAAGCATTCCATACCCTTACTACTCTCTGAGTTGAACATAAATGAGTGGAAGTGCCTTATTATTGCTTCCTTTAAGTTTTCTGATAAACATAAAAGATTTAATATATGGTGAGGTACAGTCAAATGATCAGGTGAGGAGCGGCCAAATAACTCTCCTCTTTCCACACTTCTTGCAATAGGTTTTCCTATTTGAAAAGTATATACTTGTCAATTCAAAGGGTGTTTAACTGCAGAACTGAACCAAGAAAGAAGTTTGTTTTATTAATTCTTAAACCAATCTAAGAAAAATAGTAAAATATGTACCAACTTTGCAGAGTCATAGAATCATTCCAATTCAGGAGGTGGCCATTCAGTCCATCACATCTGCACTGGCTCTCTGAATGAGCAATTCATTTCAATGAATCATGGCAATGTTACAGTGCAGGAGGTAGTCATTCAGTCCATCATGTCTGCACGTGCTCATTAACTGAGCATCATTGCCTCATGCCAACCTCCTGCTTTCTCTCCCTGTATCCTTGTACATTATCTTTATCCAAATAATCATCCAGTGGCCTCTTAAATGCCTCAGTCATTTTCTCACCTTCTTCCCATAATCCTGTATATCTAATTGTATATTTCAATTGAACCTGCCTCCACCACATATCCAAGCAGTGCAGACCTTAACTACTCGCTTTGTGAAAATGTTTTTCTCATATGTATTCATTTGCAAATTACTTTAAGTCTGTTACATCTCATTTTCAATGCTATTATAAGTGAGAACAGTTGCTTCCTATCTACCCTGCCCAAATTTCTTATGATTTTGAAATCTCCTCATAGCTTTCTCTCTAAGGAAAAGAGTCCCATCTTTTCCAATCTATGCAAGTAGCTGATTTTCAAATCACTGGAATCATTCTTATAAACCTCTTCTGTACCTTCTCCATATGTTTTCATATCTTTCCTGAAAGGGTGACACCTAAAAATGTACAGAGTACTCCAGCTAAGGTCTAACGATTGTTTTACATGAGTTCAGCATAAACTCTTTGGTGTTGGAATCTATGTTGCCATGAATAAAACTTAGAATATTGTATTCGATAGTAACTGATATTTCCACCTGTCCTACCACCTTCAATGACATATACATATGCATCAAGTTCTCTCTGCTCCTACGTAACCTTTATTATGTACTTTCTCTCCATGCTGTTTCTATATTCATGTATCTCTTCACACTTCTTTGCACTTAACTTCATTTACCACTTATCTTCCCACTCCACAAACTTGCCAATGTCCTATTTACATTCTACAAAGTCCTTCTCACAGTCTAGAACATTTCCAAGCTTTATATACAAGCTTTGAAATAGCCCCCAGTAAGCTAATGTCTAGGTCATTTACAGATATCTGGAAAAGTAAGGTTCCCAATTGTGACGATGCTGCTCCTTTAACAAGGTTATGCTGTCATAATGATTCGGAGATGCCGGTGTTGGACTGGGGTGTACAAAGTTAAAAATCACACAACACCAGGTTATAGTCCAACAGGTTTAATTGGACACACTAGCTTTCGGAGCGACGCTCCTTCATCAGGTGATTGTGGAGGGCTCGATCTTAACACAGAATTTATAGCAAAAATTTGCAGTGTGATGTAACTGAAATTATACATTGAAGAATTGATTGTCTGTTAAGCCTTTCATCTGTTAGAATACAGTGATAGTTTCACTTCTTTCATTTGTAAATTACAAAACCCTTTTTTTAAAAGTTGCATTCTCGGGTTAGCTGTTAACAATGGTGATAGCTAGACAATATGTTGAAGGTGTTGGCCCCCTGTGTCCTCTGTCTATGACCTGATGCTTAGATTGATTCCAATCTAAAAAGTGAGATAACAGAGTTTTACATAAATTCATGCAGTTTATGAGCTCAGAGTTCGACATGAATGTATGTGGTTTTTAAGCAAAGTGCAATGTAATTCTGAAAGTACCAAAAAAATTCACCACAAAAAATATATGTGTGCATGTGGGTCTTTGTCTGTGTGTGTGTCTGTCTGGGGTCGGGGTTGTGAGTGTGAGAAAGTGTGTGTGTGTGTGTGGGTGTAGTGAGTGCAGAGTGTCTTAAGTCTGTGAGGGGGTGCATGTGTGGGAGTCTGTGTGTCTATAAGGGTGTGTGTGGGTGTCTGTGTGCGCGTCTGTGTGTATCTGTGTCTGTGTATATGTGAGAGTGTGTGTGTGTGTGTAGGAATATCTGTGTGTGTGTGTGTGTCGTGCAATAGTGATCACCTGTAATGTGACATGAACCCAAGGTCCAGGGTACCCTTCGTTGTTCAGTACTTCCCAGGAGCTGAAAAATTACGCCATGTTCTTCGTGACCTGTAACACATTATCAGTGAGGATGAGCACCTCACTAAGACCTTCTCCACACCTCCACTACTTGCCTTTAAACAAGCGCCAAACCTCAAACAGATCATTGTTCGTACCAAACTGCCCGGCTCTCAGGACAACTCCATACAACCCTGTCACGGTGGACGCTGCAAAACGTGTAAGATTGTGGACATAGATACCACTATTACGCGTGGGAACAACTCCCACCATGTACATGGCAGGTACTCATGTGACTCAGCCAACATTGTCTATCTTATACATTGCAGGCAGGGATGCCCAGAGGCATGGTACATTGGGGAAACCGAGCAAAGGCTACGACAACGGATGAATGGTCACCGCACAACAATCAATAGACAGGAGGGTTCCCTCCCAGTTGGGGAACACTTCAGTGGTCCAGGACATTCAGCCTCGGACCTTCGGGTGACCATCCTCCAAGGTGGACTTCAGGACAGGCAGCAGAGAAAAGTGGCCGAGCAGAGGCTGATAGCTAAGTTCGGTACCCATAGGGAGGGCCTCAACCGGGACCTTGGGTTTATGTCACACTACAGGTGATCACCATTGCACTGCACACACACACACACACTCACACACACACAGATATTCCTACACACACACACTCTCACATATACACGGACACAGATACACACAGACGTGCACACAGACACCCACACACACCCTTATAGACACACAGACTCCCACACATGCACCCCCTCACAGACTTAAGACACTCTGCACTCACTACCCACACACACACACACACACACTTTCTCACACTTTCTCACACTCACAACCCCCACCCCAGACAGACACACACACAGACAGACAAAGACCCACATGCACACATATATTTTGTGTGGTGAATTTTTTTGGTACTTTCAGAGTTACATTGCACTTTGCTCAAAAACCACATACATTCATGTAGAACTCTGAGCTCAAAAACTGCATGAATTTATGTAAAACTCAGTTATCTCACTTTTTAGATTGGAATCAATCTAAACATCAGGTCATAGACAGAGAACACAGGGGCTAACACCTTCAACATATTGTCTAGCTATCACCATTGTTAACAGCTAACCCGAGAATGCAACTTTTAAAAAAAGGGTTTTGTGATTTACACATGAAAGAAGTGAAACTATCACTGTATTCTAACAGATGAAAGGCTTAACAGACAATCAATTCTTCAATGTATAATTTCAGTTACATCACACTGCAAATTTTTGCTATAAATTCTGTGTTAAGATCGAGCCCTCCACAATCACCTGATGAAGGAGCGTCGCTCCGAAAGCTAGTGTGCTTCCAATTAAACCTGTTGGACTATAACCTGGTGTTGTGTGATTTTTAACTTTGTATGCTGTCATAAAGTCATAGAGTCAAAGAGACGTACAGCACAGAAACAGACCTTTCGGTCCTACTCATCCATGCCGACCAGATATCCCAACCTAATCTAGTTGCACTTGCCAGCACCCAGTCCATATACCTTCATCCCTCTGCATGAAAAAGCTGCCCCTTATGTCTCTTTTATATCCTTCCCCTCTCACCCTAAACCTATGCCCTGTTGTTCTGGAGTACCTCACCCCAGGGAAACGACTTTGTCTATTTATCCTATTCATGTCCCTCATTATTTTATAAACCTCTATAAAGTCACCCCTCAGACTCCGATGCTCCAGGGAAAACAGGCCCAGTCTATTCAACCTCTCCCTATAGCTCAAATCCTCCAACCATTTCAAGTTTCATTACATCTTTCAAATAGGAAGGAGACCAGAATTGCATGCAATATTTCAAACGTGACCTAAACAATGTCCTGTACAGCCGCAACATGACCTCCCAACTCCTGTACTCAATACTCTGACCAATAAAGGAAAGCATAGCCAACGCCTTCTTCACTGTCCTATCTACCCGTGACTCTACTTTCAAGGAGCTATGAACCAACACTCCAAGGTCTCTTTGTTCAGCATCAGTCCCTAGGACCTGACCATTAAGTGTATAAGTCCTGCTAAGATTTGCTTTCCCAAAATGCAGCACCTCGCATTTATCTAAATTAAACTCCAACTGCCACTCCTCAGCCCATTGGCATCTTGGTTTATTTTCCAGAGAGGTTGTAAAAAACACAGACTCCGAAAAGTCTAACTTGAAGGGTTTTAAGGCCAGTTTGATTATAGCTAACAGATACTGCCTTTGGCAACAGAGGCTTTCACGTTTTTGAAAATAAACACTTGTACAATGAGAGGGAAGTGGCCAGTTCTCTCAGCTCAGCTCTTCTTTGGTTTGGTTTAGACTTTAGCAGTAGTGTTGAAAAAGCTGCTGGTCCAAAGTCTGGTACTCTCTCTCTCTGACTTCTCTCCTGTAAGACCCTGTGTTTGATTTTTCCTTTTGTGCCAAGTGGGTTATGGGGATTGTTGCAGATATTTGGAACAGCATCATTAAGCTGGGATGATCTGTTGAGTTTCTGTTTCATTCGTTAACTTATAAATACATTTTGCCTTGTTTAAAACTAGTGGTTTGACCAGTTGCATCTCTCCTGGAATAACCATGTTACACCTGCTTAAAGTAACTAGCAAAGTTAGGGTTTAAGCTACTTTCTTCAAATGTTTTTTGGGGTCTGGCCTAATCCATAACACAATATTGACCCCAAGAGAACTCCACTACAAACCTTTCTTCAGTCTCAAAAATACATTTTAACCATTACCCTCTTTTCTATCACTCAACCTTTTTTTATATCCATGTTACCACTGTCCCTTTGATTCCAGGAGTTCTAACTTTGCTTACAAATCTGCTGTGTGGAACTGTGTCAAAAATGTTTTGGAAGCATGTGCACAGTGCAGCACTAACCTCATCAAAACTCTTTGTTTCCTTCTCATAAACTCCAGAAAGTTAGTTAAACACAAATTAAGTTAGTCTTCTTGAAACACGGCTATTGAGTTGAGCTGTTTATAAATCTTAGTCTACTGCACATGGAGAGAGAGAGTCATACAATAGAAGACCAGGTCCCAAAGGTTTGAAAGTTGAGTGGAGATAGCCAGGGAGTAAGACTCTCTCTTTCTCTCAGGTTTTAAGCTGCTTGTTCAGTGCTGCTTGGGGAAATGTGTTTTCAACATAAAGAAGGATCTACTTGTTATGTGACCATTGTCTCTCTGGCTGACTAGTAATTCAGATGTGATCGGGTATTCTAATTGCACTGTGATTAGCTAATGACCCTCTTTTTTGCCAGGGTCCACTGTTCAAGTGATTAGGTTTGAAGTTTGGTCTCCAAGCAACTGAACACCTGGACATTGTGTGCACATGGTTCATCTATTTGCCTCTGGGTTTGTCATTTTTGATGCTTTTCTGCAGACATCTCCACCTCAATAGGGATATAATGTTAACATTTCAGTAATGCAAATGAGGTAATCATTTTAGCTGTGAGGTCATGTCATATTAGTCTGTATTTAAAAATTCTGTTTTCAAAAGTTCAATTTTTGTTCCCAGATAATGGATCAAAAATCATTATTAGGGTGTAAAGTGCATCTTTAGTACAACAAATGTCTTCAGACATATAAAATGCTTGGATTTAGCTGTTGCCCTCTAAGTATGTGTCCTAATTTGATGCAAAAGACCAAAATCGATTCAAATATTTAATAAATTATGGTTAAACTGACTGACGAGAGATTTGAAAAAGTATTGATTATATTCACTGGAGCACAAAGGTTTAAAATAAACAAGAGAAACAGTCAAAACTATGGAGACATTTGATAAATGGTAAACAGATCATTTCTGCCTCAAGATGAATCTGAAATAGTGGATCATAAACCCAGTTATTAGAATATGAAATATTTAACAAAATTCCCTCATTAAAGAATTCAATCACAATATTTTAAGTGGAAATAGATAAATGCTTGAAGGGGAAAAATATTACGAGATTTGAGGGAAGAGGGAAAAATACAAAACTGCCTACCATAGGCTTCCTTGTTCATAATTAACTCTGAGGAAAGTGTGCTTAACAATATCACTTCTTAATTTATGACCCAAACATGAGATAGAACTATTTCCCGTGTGGCCAGATCCCCATCTGGGTGAAATTATTAAAGGGAAGGCTGAGGAAAATTATAAGAAATTCATTTAACCCAACCACAGCTTATTTAATGACACAATTGAACACAGTAATAACTCATCATAGATTTAGAGATATACCTGCCAAACTGAAATTCTACTATTTATGAAGCAATTTCTGGATTGGCTAACATGTGTGGGAGTTTAATCAGAAAATTACTCACGTGGAAGGTATCAGCCAGCGCACAATATTTGCACTCTTGAATCTGTCAGAATATTATGAAATCAACATGTATCATGGCATATCACTCAACATTGACAAGCTACTGTTGTAATGAAGCTGTGTAGCACTGATGGAGGACTATCTTTTGGATGAGACAACAACAATTTGCATTTCTATAATGATTTTAACTTAGTAAAATACCACAAAGCATTGCATATTAGAATTATTTACTATAATTGGGTGTGTGCGCACGTGTACGTGTGTGTATGTATGCATGTGTCTGTGTGTGTTTTTGTGTCCTGCCTTTCTGGAGCTTTTTGATGTGGCGTATGATATATCAAAAGGATCATCATGGCCTCCTAGGCTTACTAAAATTCAGCTGCTATCCCCCTCCAAGAAAAGGGACAGCAAAAACTGTTTTAGTACAGGAATACGGGGCTTTCGAAAGGGTAATGTGGTACACCAACCTGACTACCATGAGATTCTGAAATTTATTGGATCAATGAAAAATTACGTACCATAATCCCCCAATTGAAAATGTTTGTTGCATCAGTTTTTTAGCAGTGCATTAGTTGTTACTGTACTGCACTTGAACAGTGCAGGTGCAGGATTGGTTTGGGGAGGAAAAAAAACAATTTTGAAATTATTGAAGTGCCGAAACCTGGAAAAGGGAATGTCTCATTTTCTTCTCCCAATTCAAACCTCTTTTCAATTAAAATTTGAAGAAAGTATAGCATACATGGAGCCTTCTTCCAGAAGGCCATGGAGAAATATGAAGTAGTTAGAGGAAAATCTATAACAACAACATAGAATTATGGAATACTACAGTATAAGAGAATCCCTTGTACCATCAAGTCCATACAACCAACAGTATACGACTATCAACACTACTCCCACTTTTCCGCACTAGCCCCATAACTTTAAGTGCCCATCCAAGTACTTTTTAAAGGTTGTGAGGTATCCAACTATTCTTCCAGGCAGTGCACTCCAGAACCCCCATTGTCTGGGTGGAAAAGATATTCCCTCTAAGGTTCCTGCCTTTCACTTTTAAATAATGTCCCCTTGTTATTGACCCTTCAATTAAGTGGATCAGCTGCTTACAATTCACTCTGTCTCTGCCTCACATAATCTTAAACAGTTCAGGTGCCTACCTGAACCTTCTCTGCTCCAAAGAAAACAACCCGAGCTTATCCAGCCTCCATTCATCGCTGAAATGCTCCATTCCAGGCAACATCCTGGGGAATATCCTTTGCCCTCCCTCCCAGTGCAAACCCTTCTGCTTCTGCTGTAACAGCCTGATCTTCATGTTACAGATGTGGATCATTAGCTGAGCAAGTAATGTTTAGCAGCTCAGTTAAAAACAGTACATGGAAAGTTACAATTTGGCCATATGTATGCAATAAGTACAGTCACAGGTAGATAGAATAGCGAAGAAGGTGTTTGGTATGCTTTCCTTTATTGGTCAGAATATTGAGTACAGGAGTTAGGAGGACATGTTGCAGCTGGACAGCTCATTGGTTAGGCCACTGTTGGAATATTGCATGCAATTCTGGTCTCCTTCCTATCGGAAGGATGTTGTGAAACTTGAAAGGGTTCAGAAAAGATTTACAAGGAAGTTGTCAGGGTTGGAGGATTTGAGCTATAGGGAGAGGCTGAATGAGCTAAGGATGTTTTCCCTGGAACGTCGGAGACTAAGGGGTGATCTTCTAGAGGTTTATAAAATCATGAGGGACGTGGCTAGGATAAATAGACAAGGTCTTTCCCTGGGATGGGGGTGTCCAGAACTAGAGGGCTTAGGTTTAGGGTGAGAAGGGAAAGATATAAAAAAGACCTACAGGGCAACTTTTTCACACAGAGGGTGGTGTGTGTATGG
The DNA here is from genome assembly GCF_037043375.1 of Chiloscyllium plagiosum. Taxonomy (NCBI): domain Eukaryota; kingdom Metazoa; phylum Chordata; class Chondrichthyes; order Orectolobiformes; family Hemiscylliidae; genus Chiloscyllium; species Chiloscyllium plagiosum. The sequence continues at coordinate 20,343,684 of NW_028270170.1, read as the reverse complement.
AATGAACTGCCAGAGGAAGTAATGGAGGCTGGTACAATTACAACATTTAAAAGGTATCTGGATGGGTATATGAATACAAAGGGTTTAGACGGATGTGGGCGAAATGCTGGCAAGTGGGATGAGATTAAGTTGGGACACCTAGTCTGCATGGACGAGTTGGACCAAAGGGTCTATTTCTGTCCTGTACATCTTTATGACTCTAAGTGCAGTCCAACTCAAGTGTGAATATCTTTTGCATTGCTTTAGTGCAATGTAAAAATCAACAGACAAGTTTGGTCCAATGAATCAACAGGCCAGACTAGTCAAACAAAAGATTAGATTAGATTACTTACAGTGTGGAAACAGGCCCTTCAGCCCAACAAATCCACACCGACCCGCCGAAGCGCAACCCGAAGCATTCCCCTACATTTACCCCTTTTACCTAACACTACGGGCAATTTAGCATGGCCAATTCACCTGACCTGTACATTTTTGGACTGTGGGAGGAAACCGGAGCACCCGGAGGAAACCCACGCAGACACGGGGAGAATGTGCAAACTCCACACAGTCAGTCGCCTGAGTCGGGAATTGAACCCGGGTCTCTGCCGCTGTGAGGCAGCAGTGCTAACCATGGAGCCACCGTGCCACCCACTCAGTGTTCATTGTACCACCCAGCAGAAGCAGAAAACTGGACAAGGTGACATCTGTCCCCTTGGGTGGATGACACAGCATCAAACAGGAACAGAAATGTTCTCCTTCCCACTGGCTTATAGTTACCGATTGACCAACATCATCAAAAAACAAACCCAGTCGATCTGGTTATTATCACATTGCTATTTGTGGAACTTTGCCTCTTGAGTTGGCTGTTGAATTTTCAACACACAACAGTGATTACAATTCAAAGGTATTTAATCAGTTGTGTGGCACTTTCAAGTGTCTTCAGGATGTGAAAGATATTAATTGCAGTTCCTTCTTTCTTACCTTCTTTCTCATGGGGATTTGGAAGAAGGAAAAAGAAATAAACTGAGGAAGGAGGAATGTCTATAGTGCTGAGAACAAATTAAAATTTCATCCTGTGTACAACTGCACAGAGTATAGTTAAGTCTTATTTCAAGAAAGTAATAAGATTACTATATTCCGTTCTGTTGATGTGTTAACTTTTCATTCGCCTTTTCAGATGTATTTATTTTCTGTTTTTATTGCAGGTTATCATGCCAGTGTGATTACAGTGTGATTCAAGCCTCTTTTAAAATGCACAATGAAGCAGATATTTGCAGAGTCTTTTCATAAAGTGTTTGACATCAATCAGTACCAGGAGCTACTTATAAGTGTTCCAACTGTGCATGAAGAAGCCATAACCAACAGCAGAAGAATGAACAATGCCAAAAAGAAAGCCTATGAAATTTACAATGAACACAGAAAAAGTGGAAATAATGCATAGATTTGTAAAGGGAGAAAAAAGGGCAAAACAATTCAGGCATAGCATTTTGAGATATGTCTTTTTTTCAGAATACCCTCCAGTTTTAGATTAGATTAAATTCCCTACAGTGTGGAAATAGGCCAGTTGGCCCAACAAGTCCACACCGACCCTCCGAAGAGCAACCCACCCAGACCCAATACCCTACCCAACATTTACTCCTGACTAATGCATCTAACCTACACATCCCTAAACACTATGGGACACTTAAGCATGGCCAAATCACCTGACATGCACATCTTTGGATTGTGGCAGGAAACCAGAGCACCCAGAGGAAACCCACACAGACACGGGGAGAATGTGCAAACTCCACACAAACAGTTGCCCAAGGCAGGAATCAAACCCAGTCTCTGGTGCTGTGAGGCAGCAGCGGTAACCACTGAGCCACCGTTAACGATTCCTTCAACTGTGCTTGTTCAAACATGAAATACATTGGACTTTTATTTAAAATGCACCTGTTCAGCTGTGTTGTGATACAGCTCTGGACGAGATGGAATTTGAATCCAGGCCTTCTGGCTTAAGGGCAGGGACATTGCCAGTATACCACAAGAACACTTACAAGTGGACTTTGTTTTTAATTGAATTCAAATTTCACTATCTACTGTGTGATATTTGAATGCAGGTCTGCAGAACATTACCTGAGTTTTTAGATTAATAGTCTAACGATAATATTACTACTCTATCACCTCCCACAAAATACATTGAAAACACTTTAAATGAAACATGAGCAGCTGGGAAAATCACTGCACTGACTAAAATTGACACCTACAATCAAATCGGACAGCTAAATTGATCTCAATCCTTGTCTAATTTTAACTAGCTCTGTTCTACATTCAAAATATTTAATCAATGTCTTACAGAAATTGCTTGAGAAAAGATATCCTTTGTAAATAGCATTACAATGCAGCATTTTCTCTGCGGGCTTCTGAATCCCGCTGTTAGGTTCAAGTGTGGGTCAGAAGGCTGCACTGGAATGGGAACAGTCATTCATTACGGTTCCCCTGGAGTACCTAATTAATGGCCAGAGGTGGGATCACAGTCCAATTAAGGATGGTGGGTGGCTTGTCCAAGCTGCAGGGCCAATCAGAGACCCTGCAGTTTGAAAGGGACAACACGTTGCGATGATTGGTGAGGGAGAGGGATGATTTGAAATGAAGGTCCCCTCTCATCAGCTTTGCTAACTGTTACATTAAAAACAAAATGGCTTCCATAGCCACACCATCACTGTGTGTCTGTGTGATTGCAGAGGGGAGCAAGAGGAAGGCTTTGAGAGTGAGGCAGAGCTACCTCCTCACAGGGTGTCATGAAGCTGCTGCTGCTCCCAGCCAGGCAGGCAGACTGGCAAGACCTGTTTGTATCCCTACAGTGTGGAAACAGGCCCTTCGGCCCAACAATTCCATACTGACCTCCCAAAGAGTAACCCCCCCAGATGCATTTCCCTACCCTATTGCTCTACATTTACTCTAGACAAATATACCTAACCTACACATCCCTGAACACTATGGGCAATTTGCCATTGCCAATTCACCTAACCTGCGCATCTTTGTGATTGTGGGAAGAAACCGGAGCACCTGGAGGAAACCCACGCAGACACAAGGAGAGCACAGGCAGTCGCCTGAGGCTGGAATTGAACCCGGATCCTTGGCACTGTGAGGTAACAGTGCTACCCACAGGGCCACCATGCCACCCACAAGCCACCATGCTGTCCTTAAATCATTTGGTGAGCCAAATGCTGAGTCTGCCACTGAAAAGCCACTCCCAGGCCATTGAACTAGTGACTGCCCCCAGTGGGAACTAGGAGAACAACACAGTAATCCTAGCTGGCAGCTTTTATTTGGTCTCACATGACTTTTAATAATGGATGGATGTCCCTGCTGTATGAGGTGCAAAAATGACCTAGAGCAGGATGGAACTGGAGATTTGGCATACCAAAAAGTAGGAGAAAGTGAGGACTGCAGATGCTGAAGATCAGTCAAAGAGTGCTGTGCTGGAAAAGTACAGCTGGTCAGGCAGCATCTGAGGAGCCGGAGAGTTGATGTTTCGAGCATAAGCTCTTCATCAGGCATGAGGGTGTGGCCCAAGGGGACTGAGAGATAAAGGGGTCGGGGAGGGTGGTGGGGCTGGGGGGAAGGTAGCTGGGAAGCAATAGGTAGATGAAGGTGGGGGGGGGGGGCGCGGTGTGCTGGTGATAGGTTGGAGAGGAGGATGGAGCAGATAGGTGGGAAGGAAGATGGACAGGTAGGACAGTTCAAGAGGGCGGTGCTGAGTTGGAGTGTTGGACCTGGGATAAGGTGGGGGGAGGGGAAATGAGGAAACTAGTGAAATTGACATTGATCCTATATGGTTACAGTGTCTCGAGGCGGAATGTGAGGCGTTCTTCCTCCAGGTGTTGGGTGGCTAGAATTTGGCGGTGGAGGACTCTTTGTCAGACTGATATTAAGTAGCAATATTAAGATGCAAAGTCCAGTGATAATGTCAATGGATGAGTAATCTAGAACTCAGAACTAATATTCAATGAGTTTTAAATATTGGAATTTTAATTCCATAAAAATCTATAATTAAAAGCTAGCCTAATGGCAACCATGCAATCATTGTCAATTGTCATAAAATCCCATCTGGTTCACTAACGGCCTTTAGGAAAAAACTTTGTCATCATTACGTGGTCTGGCTGACATGTGATGCCATATCCACAGCAATAAGATTGACTCTAGCGCCGAGCTAGCTATTCAACTGTACCAATGCCAAACTGCTGTGATATCTAAACAAAGAATGAAACTTGACGGACAACATGGCATCAATCAAGCTCGAGAAATAACGAAGGCAAACACAGACTTGACACTGCTAAGTCCGACTGGTCAACCAGATGTGGCGGACCAGTAGAATACAAGCAAGGAGGAATTGCCCTGGGTATCCTCAGTATTGGTTCTGGATCCCATGAAATCTTATGGCATCAGGTTAAACCTGGACAAGAAAACATCCTGCCAATTATCACCAACCATCCTCCCATAGCTGATGAATTAGTTCTTCCCTATGTTGAACACCACTTGGAGGCAGCACTGTGGGTGGCAAGGGGACAAAATGTTCTCTGGATGGGCAGCAAAAGGGTAAAATTTGCTTGATCTTATCCTCAGCAATCTATCTGTCTTAGGTGCATCTGTCCATGTCAATATCAGCAGGAATGACCACTGTGCTGATAGTGTGGATATCAATTCCTATCTTCACATTGAGGATAGCTACCATTGTATTGTGTGGCACTACTACTGTACTGAGTGGAGTAAATTTCAAACAGATCTGGCTCTGCTACATTTAATATTTATGAGTCACAGTGGGCCATCAGCAACAGCAGAATTTTGTATTCAACTACACTGTTTAACCTCATGGCCCACCTTATCCTTCACTCTCCCAGTATGAAGCTGGGGATCAACTATAGTTCAATAAAGAAGTTCAGGTTGGTAAGCTAGGAGAAGCAGCAGGAATGATTAGATTAGATTCCCTACAGTGTGGAAACAGGTCCTTTGGCCCAACCAGTCCACACCGACCCTCTGAAGAGTAACCCACCCAGATGCCTTTCCCTCTAACTAATACACCTAACACTATGGGCAATTTAGCATGGCCAATTCACCTGACCTGCACATCTTTGGACTGTGGGAGTAAATCTGAGCACCCGGAGGAAACCCACGCAGACACGGGGAGAATGTGCAAACTCCACACAGACAGTTGCCTCAGGCTGGAATTGAACCTGAGACCCTGGTGCTGTGAGGCAGCAGTGCTAACCATGGAGCCACTGTTCCACCCCAGAATGGGAACAGGCCCTTTGGCCCAACAAGTCCATACCGGCCATTCAAAGAGTATCTCACCCAATACCATTCTCCACTACTGTAGATTATCCCTCCCTAACCTACACATCCCTGGGCACTATTGCATGGCCAATCCACCCTAAACTGCCCACCTTTGGACTGTGGGAGGAAACCGGAGCATCCGGAGGAAATCCATGCAGACACAGGGAAAACATGCAAACTCCACACAGACAGTCACCTGAGGCTGGGAATCAAACCGAGGTCCCTGGTGCTGTGAGGCAGGAGAGCTAACCACTGTGCCACCCTGCTGCCCTTTGCAGCTAACACTGTGGGCAATTTAACATGGCCAATTCATCTGACCTGCACATCTTTGACTGTGGGAGGAAACCGGAGCACCCGGAGGAAACCCACGCAGGCACAGGGAGAATGTGCAAACTCCACACAGACAGTCACCCGAGGCTGGAATTGAACCTGGGAACCTGGTGCTGTGAGGCAGCAGTGCTAACCACTGAGCCACAATGCCACCCCCTAATTTTTAAAGTTGAAGTATCAATGTGATGATGCTACAGCACAGGACTATTTGCATGGCAAGCAGTGGTAAGCTCCATACTATAAGTAGTGCTAAGCAATCTCACAACCAATGGATAAAATCTAAGCTCTGCAGTTCTGTCACATCTAGTATTGAATGGCGGTGAAAAATTAAACAACAAACAGGAACCAGAGACTCCACAAATACCCCCATCTGGAAGCCTAGCATAAACAGAAAATACTAGACTCAATTGTTTTCTTCCACCTTCAACCTTGCAAAATGATCAATCTTAGTCTCCTCCAGCAGTCCCAGCCTCATGGGTGCTAGTCTTCAAACAATTCAATTCACTCCATGTGACATCGAGAAATGGTTGAATGCACTGGATATTGCTATCGGCTACAGTACTAAAGATAACTACATCAGTCTATTTGTGATCATCAGAAAAGTGAGGGAGGAAGTTATTGACAGTGCCTTCAAGCTGCATTTGCAAAGGGAAAAGCTGCTCATTGATTTTCAGTTTGGGTTTCCCCAGAGCAACTGACTTCTGACCTCCTTACAATCTTGGTCCAAACATGGACGAAACAGCTACATTCCAGAGATGAGTTGGTAGTAACTGACCTTATCATCAAGGCAACATTCAATTGAATCAATGCAAACAAGATGTACACTCTCCACTGATTGGAGCCATACATGGCACAAAGAACATGGTTATGATTGTGGGAGCTCAATTTTTTCAGTCCTAGGACATCACTGAGGGCTTCCTTAGGGTAATGTCCTAGTCCGAAACATTTTCAGCTGCTTCATCAATGACCTTGTGTCTATCATAATGTCTAAAATGTGCATGTTCACTAATGCTTGCGTAAAGCTTAACATTTGTGACTCCTCTGTACCAGAACATCCAGGTCCATACACAGCCAGATCTGGACAACAGCCAGATTTAGGTTGATAAGTGTGAGAAACAAAAGCTCACTCACTTTAATAATTTCAGTCCGAGACAAATATCTGAATCAGCCGTTTATTTGTACACCTATAGGTGGGTGCTTTGTCTAATTACCAGGTAAGGCAATGACAAAATGCACACCAAATCCAACAAACTCTCGAAATTTATACAGTTTGAATCCCCATATTTTTCCTTATTCCATTGTTTGTTCCCTGCTTCGCTTACGTCACAGATTTCCTTAAGACTGATCCCACAACTTCTGTTTATCCTGTCTTGTCCGTGACAAACTCTTATCTCTGACTCCCATAAGGGTGTTTGATGTCAGTCTATTGTAGGTTATTGATTAGGCATATCTTTTCTTCTATCAGCATCTATTTCCATCCAGAGGCCACTTTGACCTCTTTAATTAGGGTTTGTTCCTGTGTCTCTGTGCAAGCGAGGAGAACAGATGTTTTCCTGTTTGCCCATATATCCACCATTGTTCTGTATTCACGTCTCATGCTAACATATCCTTTCTTTTTGCTGAATATCTATTTTCTCATTCCTGTTCTGTATCAGAATTCATACTTGCAGAAATAACATTAATTCATTTATATCCCACAATAAGTAACATTTGCATACACAAACATCAGGCAGTGATGATCTCCAACAAGAGAAGTCTATAATTACCCTTAACATTCAATGTTATTACCATCATTGAATCCCCACTATCAACATCCTCAGAGTTACCACTGACCAGAAATTGGCTGAACAATAACTACTGCGGCAGGTCAAAGGCTAGAAATTCTGTAGTGAATAACTCAACTTTGACTCCAATGCCTGTCAATTATGTACAGGATACAAGCAAGAGATAAAATACTCCCACTTGCTTCAACAACATTCATGAAGCTTGTCATTATCCAGAACAGAGAAGATCACATGATTCCCACCCCCTCCAGCATCTTCAGCATTCTCTCCCTTTATTTCAGTGTGCTAGTGGCACTAGTGTATGCCATCTACAATTTGAGCTGCAGTCACTCACCAAAGGCGTCTTCCTAACCCACTACCTCTGTCATCTCGAAGGGCTAGAACAGCAGATATATTGAAACACCATGCAAGTTCCTATCCAAGTCATATACCACCCTGACCTGGGTCTACGGAACAGGGTCCAATCCTTGAATGTCCTTACAGCATTGTGGGAGAGCCATAGACACCAAGGACCATAGCAGTTCAAGATAGCAGCTCATTATCATCTTCTCCAGGGTAATTAGAGATGGATATAAATGTTCATGTAGCCATTAATGCCCATATCCCATGGAAGAATAAAGAAGAAAACAATTTAGTTCCTGATTACTTACATTCTTTGCTCCTGCAGGGGCTAGAAAATCAAGCACATAGAGAAATAAACACAAAGTTTTTTGATTTGTGCTGTGTCTTTGAAGGAAGCTATTTAGTTAGTCCCACTGCCTCAGTCCTGTTTACAGCTATTTCCAAAGGACATAACAAACACTTCTTTGAAAATTACAATTAAATCTGCTTCTGCATCTTTTCAACCAGAACACGATAGCTCGTTCTGCAAAGAATAACTTCTCATTTCCTTCTCATTCTTTTGCTAGTTCTCTTAAATCTGTCTCTTCCAGTTACGACCCCTTCTGCAAGGATCAGTTTCTCACCACCCATACTCTCAAAACCACTCAGGATTTTGAACGCCTCTAAAATCTCCCTTAAACCTTCCCCGCTTCAAGGTAAACAATGCTGGCTTTTTTAGATTCACCACAAAACTGAAGTCTCACAGCTCTCTTATTCCAGAAAATCTTCTCTGTAGTCTCTCTCTAAGGCCTTGATAACTGCTGAACGTGTAAAGCTTGGAATTGGATATGTTACTCAAACTGAGGCTTAATCTGTGGTTTATAAAGTTTTAATATAACTCCCTTCCCTTCTCCAAGAGTCGCCAAAGAGAATATCCTTTGGGTGGACTTATAGAAACGGATGCAAAAACATAAAGCACTTGGAGGTTATATTGGAAATTTGCTGTTGGCAACATTAAAACAAACAAATATGCACCTGCATATTTTAACATGTTAATGTATTTCCTGTTGTATAAACATTTTATTCATTTTTTTTGGTACAGAACTTGAGCATTGTTGTAAAAAGACACTTTCTCAAAGCTTTTCATCTTACACTCATCAGAACATTTTGCAAGAATACCAATTCAAGGGAAAAATCATTAGACAAGAATGCTGATTGGTTGCTAAGTGGATAATGACTGATACTCTCTTCTCATGTTGCAGATTGATATTTGCCTTGAACTGGTACTCTTATACAATGTCCTGATGAGTGCAAGATGAAAATCTTCAAATTCCTTTACTTACTTCAACAATGTCAATGATCTATGGTTAAAGATCCAAAACTAGAACTAGCTTTGAACTGTAATAAAATTATGCAAGCATGGGAACCAGACAGATTTTGCAGATCTGTAATAAAAATTGGTGCAGTGCTGACACTGCAATCAAAACTAATGTTAACAAGGACATCCAAAATCAAATTAAAATTCTAGTGATTAGAACAACTTCAGCCTGCCTGATTTCATTGTACAGTTTCCTTTCTATAATATTGTAGCATAAATTTTCAGATTGAAACTCCTGACTGAGAAGCAATTTCCCCCCTTTTCTTTCAATTCCGAACACATTTAATTCCTCTATTGTCCATGTCCTCCTTAAGGATTTCACTTTCTGGATAAAAGTGCCTTCTTCGATGCCACCCTCACTGCTTCCTACCTTCTGCTGAACCAGGGAATGCTCCATTTATGCATTTTCCTCCATAAATTATATCAATGCCAATTTACTATCTGAAACTGCCTCACTGACTGTTTGAGATTTTTAGCATCTACTGGGAAATGAAATATTTCATAGCAACCAGTGAAATGTCAAATAACTCATGAAACAAGTCCAGTGTGATTAGGGAAGTGCAAATGATAAAACAGTCGACCATAACTATCTCCTACAATGACCACTAAAAGAAGTATATTTGTTATTCAACTGCCTTAACATCGACACTGTGAAAGTTGAAGGATTTGATTCCACATATTACAACTGAAATACAAGGCAAGTTTTTTTTAAAATCTTAATTCATTCAGGATATGTGGGCTTTGCCACGGAGCCAGGATTAATTGCCCATCCCGAACTGCCTGGAAAAGATGCTGGTGAGCCATCTGCTCCAACACCGCAATTTGTCGGTGCACCCATAACCCTGTTAGAGACAATTCCAGATAAAAGATACTGTAGGCACAGTGACATGTTTCCAAGTCAGGATGATGAGTGATTTGGAGAGAAATCTGCTGGTGGTTGTGTTGTAGTTTTATTTATATATTCACTGTAGGACAGAAACATCACTGGCTGGCCAGCAGTTTTATTGCACGTCCCTGGTTGCCCTGAGAAAGTGGTGGTAACCTGTCTTCTTGAACTGCTGCAGTCCACATGCTACCCTTCTGAATGGGCTTCAAAGATATCCTATAAAGAGTCTTGGCGTGTCACTGCAGTGCAGGTAATAGATGGTACACACTGTTGCTACTGTGCATCAGTGGTGGAAGGGTTGGATGTTTATGAATGTGGTTCCAATCAGTGGGCGGCTTTGGCTGAGATGGGGAGCATTCCATCATGCTCCTGATTTATGCCCAGAAATGGTGGATAGGATTTGGAGAGTCAGGAGGTGAATTACTTGGTGCAGGATACCCCACGTTTGACATGTGCTTTTAGCCACAGTGTTTATATGGCTAGTCCGTGGCTGGTTTGTGATGTATATTAATACCAACAGCGTAGGTTCAGGTCAGACGCTGGCTGAGGTAACCATGAAGGTTTCTCCTTCTCAACTTCTCCCCTCACTGCAACCTATTGTCTCTCTCGTGAGAGAGCAGCCCTGTGGTCCTGTGAGGACCGTACCAACTTTACCTTTACCTTTTAGTCCAGCTCGGTTTATGGTCAATGGTAACCTCCAGGATGTTGATGTGGGATGTTTCAGCGATGGTAATGTCATTGAAAGTCAAAGGGCAATGGTTAAATGTTCTTTTGCTGGAGATGGTCATGGCCTAGTACTTGTATGGCCCAAGCTTAGATATTGTTGAGATGTTGTTGCATTTGCACATGATGTAGAGTTGCCAATGTAGGACTGGAGTAGACAAGGTCAGAAGTCACACAACACCAGGCTATAGGTCAACAGGTTTGTTTGAAATCCCCAGGCTGCAGAGAAGGATGCCCCAAGACATGGTATGTTGGCAAGAAGATTCGGATGTCATGACAACAGATGAATGGACACCATGCAACATTTACCAGACAGGGATGTTCCCTCCAATTCGGGGAACACTGCAGTGGTCAAGGACATTCAGCCCCTGATCTTCAGGTAAGAGTCCTCCAAGGCGGCCTTGAAGATGCACAACAAGAGTCCTCCAAGGCGGCCTTGAAGATGCAGAATGAATGAACAGAAACTGATAGCCAAGTTCCATATCGATGAAGATGACCTCAACCATGATCTTGGGTTCATGTCACACTACATGTGACCCCAACACACTGCTGTGTATCTGTAAAGTCTTTCTTACTGCAAACCAGTTGAATTAGAGAGCAGTACAAATCTCAGGATTAAATCTATTGACAATCCAGAACTACCAGGCACAAAAATGCCTCTGACTTAATGAAGATGTAAAGATATTTGGTTTAGGAAATGAAAGTGAATGCTTCATGCTGAGACAGTATGTGTTCAATTCTGATGCGAACATTCAGCTAATTTGTCGAGACCCTTTGTTTCTCTCAGCCTGACATGTTCAAACTGGACTCGAAATACGGTTGAAAGATGTTCTGTTTTCTAGTGACACAAATATTTCCATGAGCATTGTTCATGCAAAATAAATTATTTGCCAACATTCCATTTGTATCTTATACGTGATTTGATCAATGTTATTGCTTATGCTGTATGCAGATAATAATGTATTACAAGTTCAAAAGAACATTTGTCAGGGATAAGAGACCACCCAAGCTAATTCCTCGAGGACATTACATTTGCAATCACAGTATCTAATGGTATCATGAATTACTCAATCATTTAGTCTTTATTAAATTACTTGGTAGATTATTCCAACATTTATTAGTCTTGGAGTAGAAGAGTTATTCCGGATATCTGTTCTAAATATACACATCATTAATTTCTGGTTGTCCACTGGCCCTGATTTCTTGGCGTACTTTTAAATACTGGGTTTATTGTATGTATGCCATTTTATATTTTGTATTTTCTTTTGAGTACTATAAAGCTTAAACATCTTTATATTATCTTAGGTTTTGTTATTGCTCCTCCATTACATTATAGTATAATATAGACTAGACATCAACGTTGTGTGACATTAGTAAATGACAGCTTAATGCATTCCTTTGAGCCAGTTATTTCTGCTTTTTAAACAGAATCATAATTGCAAGGGTGGCTTCTGGTGAAATGTAAGATTTTAGCATAGTATTCTATAAATCATTGAAAATTCAAATTGTTATTGATGTCTAAAAATAATGCAATGGTTATGTGTCATATGAATTTACTCAAAACCCCATTTGACTTGAGAACTTAATGTTCAATTCCATTAGAATCCTACAGCTAAAGTTTGTTAAGTGCTGGAGTACAGGCAGCACTATTTACCTGAAGTATATCTCAGAATAAAAGGTTCCCATCAGAACTTTATGGAGCTTTCCTGGTTCAGACTGACACCAATCTGGTGGAATTGAGAAAGGAGCAAAGTCTTAGAGATGTACAGCATGGGAACAACCCTTTGGTCCAATTCACCCGTACCTACCAGCGATCTTAAATTAGTCTAGTCCCATTTGCCAGCATTTGGCCCATATCCCTCTAACCCCTTCTTATTCATATACCCATTCTTTAGCGAAGAAATCTGATCTGGGAAGCCTTCAGGATATAACTTTTAGGAAACTGTATGCAGATTAAATCCTTCTGATTCTTACCAGGAATGAGCAAAAGTAATGGGGTGAATTTCAATGCTTGATTCTATTCGAAGCAGGATGAAGCTGACATTGTTTCCATCACCTGAATGTTTGAGTCCCCAGTCTTTCAGCAGCTTTTTAATGAAGCAAACATAATAGCATTCTGCTGCTGGTTTTGCTGACTGAATAAAATGTACAGACATTGTGTCTTCTGTCTCCAATCTTTCCCTAATGCAACAATGCTAATGATATCTCTTAGAATGTAAGAATCTAGACATGGGTAATGTGGTATTGAAGAATCAAACAGACCTTTTGTTACTGCTCAGCGTTATATACAAATATCAGATTTCACAGACTTTTCAGTGCCCACATTAGTATTAGGTTATTTGGTTACAAACAGCTGAATGCTTTTGTCAGTTTTCAGGCTTCAAGAGGTCTCAGTTAAACTGGAGACCTTTATATCCTCAGGGCTCATGCTATAATACATTGGTGATATCATGAGCATATTCCATAAAGATATATTGATCATGAGACATAAGAGTAGAGGAGTGAGTGACATTGAATATTCAATAATTTACTGAAACTCTGTGAAGGTCAAAAATTGGCCATTGCAAATAGAGAGACAGCTAGTTAAGTGACAGAGTCTCAACAAAGGAAGTACTGTTCCAAGCCTCTCAGGTACAGCACTGGACATTGTACAACGGGGCTCACTGGGTAATTCTGTTCCCAATGAATGGGACACAGACATCTCAATCAGTGGGTAAGAAGCGGCAGAGGAGGCATGCAGCAAGAGCATGCAGATCGAATCTTCCAGATACTTTCCATGACTGTTCAAAAGAAATGGGGTGAGTGTTAATGTTTTGACCTTTATAAAGCAGGTTCTTGTGTGTTGTCACAAGTGGTTGAGTTACCACAACAGGGAAAGAGAATGCCAATGCATGTCACATTCAAGTGCCAATTCCCTCACTTTGATTTTGAGAGGTTTTCCTTGCACAGCTTTCTTCAGACCAACTTAGCAGGTCACCCAGCCTCTTTCAAAACATCTCATATCTCATCAGAGCAGTCACTGGACCCAGCCCACACAGACACTCCTCACGTCTGTGTTTTTCCACCCCGTTAACAAATTCCATTTATCACACTCATAAATCTTTCCTTACAGGAGAAGAGAACATGGAAGACCAGGGTAAAACAGGGAAATATGGATAGTTCTTCAGTCATTGTGATCATGGCTGCTGCAGGGTGGAGGTGAGACAGTTTTTGGCAGGGACCTTATTGGATTCCAAGACCCAAAGGACATCAGCCACAAACAGACCAGCTGTTCTAGTTCTGACTCTAATTCTGCTGATATAGCATGGATGCAACACATAGGAGTGTAAAGAAAAGGAATTGAAGTTCCACACGGTAAAATCAATGTGTTAAATTGTTAATCTTATGTTCAATGTTTATGCTCTTAAGTTTTATATTAAAGCTATATTTTCCAGATATGCCCATTGTTGTAGTTTTCCCAGTGGCCTCCAGCCTTGAAGAAAGTAATATAACAAAAGCAAAAGATGTCAGTGAGAAGGATAGATTGTTGACTGTGGGAATACTTTGTGTTTTCAGCAATGGCATGTCTGACAGCTGTACTGTCTAAGTCTAGCTGAAGCATATCTAAATGTGTCTGTAAGCTGACAGCTAAGTGAATAGGACTCTGGTCAAATCAGTCTCCTCTTCCTCCTCCTTTTCCAAATAGACAGGGGAAACCATGACCTTCTTCACCCTGGGGCTCAAATCCTCTCTGTTGTGCCATGATGTGTAAGGCACAGCAGCCATTGTTGTGGATGCTGTTGCTAGTGCACACTGAAAGATTTCCCCAGATCTGTTCAGATGCATGAATTACAATTTTAGTATCCCGAAGGTTTGTTAATTGACGGCTCTGTGGTTTTGAATGGATCTTTCCTGAGCGACAATGTTAAGGATCCTCATAGATTCCATCACTTACATCCTTAGAAGGCATTATTTGTCTTTACAGGGCCAGCCACTGACTTTGCTTCAAAGTATAAATGTGAGAACCTTGACTGGTCCAGAATCAAGGCATCACAGCATCTCCTTTGGGATCTTGCACAGATATGCACGGTGAATTTTTAGTGGTTGCATTCCAGATGAACAATTGTGGAGTAATAACTTTTTGATCAATGAATATTGCCGATCTAACGGTGCCTTGACTGTGAAATAACTGTCTCTCTGGACCTTCAGGAATCTAAGGGTATGCAATTCTGAAGGCCCTCTCATTCTGAATGACCTTATCAGTAGATGCAAACTGTGAACCCATCACATAGGAGATGGTGCATAGCAGATTCTGAAATTTTACAAATGTCACCAGCAGATTCCTAGGAGCTGGAAGTTAACAAGTTCAGACTCTGTGGTAACCTTGGCTATCATTGACAATGGATGTCTGCTGGATAAACTGGCAAAATAACTTCTTCTGCAGATACTGCACATCTGAAGAGAACTGATGTGAAAGGCTGAGCTTCTAAGACACTGATGGTCAGTCATGTCCAGAAAGCTAGTCCACTACCTGGATATCCTGGCCTGGAGATATTGCCTGTTATGAACTGAAGAACTCTATTAATCCCATGACATATTGCTTGACTAGGAAAAGGCTGCTACTGTGTTGAATCTAAGTACAATGTAGTCATTGAAACATTACATCCAAATTTCCCATACATCATATTTTTACTGGTTACCACAAACTTTTCATAATATCAGTGTATCCAAAAAATCTTGAAATATGGAAAAAAGAAGAAAAGAAGAAAAGAAAGAAAAAGCTTTTTCAAAATGTTGTCCCTGTGGAATATAGGAAATATAGCAGCCAATTTGTACAAAGCAGACTCTTCTAAACAGCAATCTGTTAGTGACCAGATTATCTGCTTTTCTCACGTTGATTGAAGGATAAATACAGACCAGGACACTGGGAATAACCTCTTCCTCGAGATAGTACCATGGAATTTTTCACATCCTATTGACAAAAGAAGCCTATGGTTTGGTATCCCATTTCAAAGATAGCACTGAAGAGTTAGCCTTGAGTTGGGAACCTTGTCCCTCAGAGGCAACATTGCTACCTTCGGAGCCACAGCTCATTATGTCATACCCATGTAATTGAGTTGATGTATGCATGCCTCAATGATCACTATCAATTATACACAACAGATGAAATCATATTTAGGGTCACTGTTCGAACGAGTTATAACTGTAGGTAATCAGGGGTTTAGAAGTCAAGTATACAATTATCCAGACTGTTGTAGTTTGTGCTTCAATTGCGAGTAATTCAATCGCTGAGAGCAAGCTTGGAGAAAACACATTCCAGGGGCAGGATGTCTGTTCAGTATTAATTATCAGACTTTTAACAGATCTGCAGCCAACATGAACTCTTATACCTACATGTAAACTTTCAAAGGCAACATTTGGCATCATAGAGCTATACAGCATGGAAACAGACCCTTTGCCCCAACTCGTCCATGCCGTTAGATATGCCGTTAGCACTTGGCCAGTATCCCTCTAATCCCTTCCTACTCATACGCCCATCCAGATGTCTTTTAAATGCTGTAATTATACCAGCCTCCACCACTTCATCTACCAGCTCATTCCATGCACGCACCTCCCTCTTTCTGAAAAGGTTGGTCCTTAGGTCCCTTTTAAATCTTTTCTCTCTCACCTTAAACCTATGCCCTCTAGTTTTGGATTCCCCCACCCTGGGGAAAAGATCTTGTCTACTCACCCCATCCATGATCCTCATGAGGTTATAAGGGGTGACTCTATAAGTCCCCCCTCAGCTTCCAATGTTCCAGGGAAATAGCCCCAGCCTATTCAACCTGCCATTTGCCAGCACTCTTTATGAACGGTTGAAAAAAATCTTTCTTTATTCCATTCATGGAGAAGACAAATTTGTTTCTCTAACCTTTAAACCATCTCTGGTAATACATTGAAGGATCACATACTTCCTTTATTTCAAATATCTTTCTCAGTCACATCAATTCTACAACAAACTAAAAGCTGTTTTGTTAACAACAAATGCTTATACCCTACTTCTACCAGAGAAAGTATATCACACCAGAATGAAATATTCATGCTTCACAATAAAGATTATTCAGCCCAGTACAATGGGTCTAATCTAGTGTAACAGCTTGCTGTAAATTTCAATAAATACTGATCACAATGCAGAATAGATAAAGGATCTTCTGGGTGTTACTTATAGGAAGTCAGAGTTTGGAAGTGCATAAGTTATTCAAGGCTGACAATATGGAGTTTCAAATGTAATTTATGTTTGGCAATGTAATTTATTTTTATGAGAAATGGATGTTATACAGAAGGTAAAGTAGATCAATAGAAAAAATAGTCAAAATCGTTATTGACAAGACATACATTAGGTGTGTTAGAATATTCTCTTGCTGACTGGTTGAGGGCCACTTCATCAATACTCGAGAAGCTCGACAAAGAAGCTTCCTTCCTTGATTGACACCCTTCCACCATCTTAAATATTCTGTTGCTCTACCATGAGAGCAGACACGGTTCAGTGTGTGTTAACTACAAGATGCATCATAGACACCTTGTCCATAAGACATAGGAGTGGCAGTAAGGCCATTTGGCCCATGGAGTCCGCTTCGCCATTCAATCATGGCTGATGGGCATTTCAACTCCACTTACCTGCACTCTCCCTGTAGTCCTGAATTCCTTGCGAATTCCTCATGCAAACCTTTGGCATGACAGCTGTTCTTTGAGTTCAAACATGGATCAGACTGTTTCAACAGCACTTTTGTAACCAATGACCTTAACGCTTCGATGGCTGGGGCAAAAACTGGATAGAAAACACCAGCACGTGCAAATCCTCTCCAGGACACTCAACCTGATTTTGAAAATATAGTACATCATTGTTCCTTTATCATCATTTGACCAAACATCCTGGGATTCTCTAATATCAACAGGCAAACACCTCCACCACAGATTGTAGAAGTTCAAGAAAAAAACATCTTCTCAAAGACAATTCAAAAAGGCAATAAATGCTGGTCTTGCCTGTGACAACCACATTCCTTGAACAACTAAAAATAAATTTCTGTCAATAGATGAATGAAGGAAAGAGGTTTTGAAAGGATAGGGGAATAGGGTGGGTAAATTTGATTAAAATCAGTTGCTCACAGACTGTTGCAGTCAGCGAGCCATTTCTTGTGTTGTAATTGATACAAATTGTTTTATCCTGCCCAGAGCATTATGCCATGAAAATAAAATGTATTCCTTTACAATACAGTGGCGCTATGTTTAACTTGGCTACTCACTTTAGTACCACAAAGTCAAATTGCTATGCACGGGCATATACTTAAGTTAATTATTAACTAACTGTTGTTGCTGAGAAAGTTTTAGTGATTGGCAATTGTTTGTAAATCCTGGTTCCAGATCAGAAGAAAATATTATTTCCCTTTCCTCTTTTTTAGAATTAAGATTCTACTTTCTAATTAGTAGGCTGAGTTGCTGTTTAGTATGTTCCCATCCCTGACAAGACTGGCAAATTATGTTGCAATCTGAATAGGAACACTTTAAAGTAGATGACATTTGAATCGCAATTAGTCACGAAGAGAATAAAGCCATAATATTCTGTGCTTTATTTGGACAACCACACAAAACTTTGCTAGGGTAAGAAAAGTGAAAGAATCTACTAAACACACAACTTATACTCTAATATTCAGAAATAACATGTGGTAAATATGTGTTAGCAGACAAACTGATGCCACGGATTTCTCTGTAATCCCCACCAAAACACCTTCACAGATTTTGGGCCCTCAAGTATCTCTAAAACTTTGCCTGCTTTATGAAAGATTCCAATAGGTTATTTTTGATGATCCAGCCTTAGAACCCCCTCAGATGCAACTGTATCACAGACTTCCTCAAAGACTGTTCAACCCCTTCCTCTGTTACTGTAATTCTACTGAATTCACAAGATTCTGAATACTGGATTCCAGCACCTGGATCATGGGCCCAATTTCCAGCTCTTTCACAGACAGCTAGCTTCGCTAAGCTTGCACTGCCCTGACTTTCTCTTCATCGCAATATTTCTCAACTACATCAAGCGAACAACCACTGTCGGCCGCACTAAATTAGCAATCATTCCTGGAGTTTCTTATGTGCCCATAATATCTCATCACAGAGCCAACAATCTTCAATCACCTTCTCAGTTCTTTCCTCGCCCTGACTGCATGGACTCTGTTAACATGAATACCTCTGCTATTTGGAGACTCTTTTAAATACAAGAGTAACCAGCATCCTGAAGACAGCAACCTTCCACTTTGACCATTTCTGTCCAATGGTGAGTTACTATCTGATACTCTCTCACTGACTAAAACTGACTCTTACCCTTGAGTCGCTGTGCATTGACCATTTGGATGACCTATCAAAATTCTTTGAGCTTTGCCCTTGTTACAAAGCAGGAATGAATGTTTCTGTTTCTGAAACACATTGTGTTTAAACGTTACAATCTTGATAAGAGTGCTAACCCACAAAAACCAAAGGGATACAAAAATAATGGATTTTTTAACAGCTTTATTTTTTTCAAATATCTGGTGAAAATCTAACAGTTACAAAATAACTTTCACATATGGCAGAAGTGGTAGCCATGACTATTATATGTACCAGCTGAAGTTCTGTCACGCCATGGATATAAAGCATGGTTGCAATGTTCAACTGCTAACCTGACTTTTTAAGGCCTCCACCCAAGCATTGCCAGTGAAAAATTCTTTAAATTGGTCTTGATCTCAGTCAGAGGTTAATTAATGTTGTTACTGGAACTTTCTCTAGATGAGCAACTGTTTGATTTGTATTTAACTTTCTTAATGACCGTTCAATGTTACCTCAGAAGTGAATACTAGAAGGTAACTTTATTCTTTTCTCCTTGCCTTTTTTCCACACATTTATGGATTGATTGGTTATGATTTGTTGCAATTTATTGCTGGAGATTAACTCCTGTGCAAACTTTTACTTACATGTAATATGGCTGCATGCAGTTCTTTGTCCACCACAATGTCCACCACAGGGTACATCAAGGAGGTGTGTCAGAATACATCCTAATCGGACAGGGATTGAAACCTTTGCACTTGCTGCCAATTTAGTCCATGCTGGATGTGCAGCCAACTGAGTCAATCAGCCTATCAATGAATTTGAATTGCTATGGCAACATACATTTTTGCGCGCATGTTGTAGCCTGGAGGCTGGAATTGTAGTGAGTGATAGTAGATCTCCAAATTCTGATCCAAGGCTGATCAAGAATTTCCCCACTGACCATTACCAAAAATTTGTGATCCAATATATGTGACCATGTTATGAATACACATTGCTTGGTCAAGTCCTTGAGAAGAATTTGAAGCTGGACCTTCTGGCTCAGAAGCAGAGACTGTACTACGAGTCCTCCTCTACGTTACAACTTACAATGTAATAATTCAATCATACTGTCTGGTCTTGTAGATGGTCAGAGCTAGTCTCAAGTCATTCACCAACATCACTGGATCCTTGGCACTAATCAACCTTGTTCACTTTAACAGTTGTCTGTTATTCTTTATGGCATGAAGGGATTGAATTTTCTCTGTATTATATTCTTTAGTTTGCAGTTGATAAAGTTTCATCGAGGCCCCAGGTTAGCAAATATACAAAATGTAGTTCAGCAGCAATTTAGTACAAATAAAAGGTCAAATCATGATAGAGAATAGCATTTTGCACTGGGCACTGTTAGACCTCTTTCTGCATTATTCAGACAACAATAGAACTTTCAGCAGATAACAAACTGATTATAATTTATTACACTGATCAGTAGGTTATATTGTAGGCATGCTGTAACCAGCAGTATAATGATGCAGCATTTTGTTGAAAAAGCAGATTGTGAATGGCAAGAGCACTGGACTCTCAGGGTTAACTATTATTTGACAGTGAATATTTCCTCTGAGTATAGTTTCAATTCAACAAGGGTAGAATGGGCATTGAATGGTACATGTCATTAGTTAGAATTGCATCTGCATCTTACAGCTTGAAGATTTTTCTTGCAATGTAATTTGTTGGAGGTGTGAAATGATTACGATGCAGCAAAGGCAATTTGGCATCTGGGATCATCTCGGGGAACACGTGGATCAACAGTTTATGTCTTCACCAATAAGGTACAAAGATTGAGGAAGATACATAGGAACAAAGGATAAGCAGGGTGGAGGAGAGCCAAATCAAACCCAGAAAGAGAAATAGGAAGGGAAGGAATGATTAGGTGAAGAGAGAATAAAAGCCCAAAAGGAAAAAAAATGCAAAGTATTTTAAATTTGATAATTTTAACACTTCTAACAATTTATTGCAATCAAGAATACAATTTATCATTTTAATTTGGTTATTTTTTGAGCCTGATTGGCAAGAAATGAATAACCTGTTTTCCTAATTAGCCTGTCCAGAGTTGTTATAACACATCTTTGGAGCAAGTGGGACTTGAACCCAAGGCTCTTGGCTCAGGGATAGCAACATACCACTGTGCCACAAGAGGGTCAAAGGAATTAACAATTATCATGTTGTTAATAGGGAGCTTACGCTCTTAATCAACAGACAGCAATGACCATGCAAATGTAGTTAATTCTTAAAATTATAAGGTTGGTGAGGGTAAGAGATTATTAATGAAAAGCAATGATGTAGTGTAATAAATTTACCATCAAATCCTAATAATTAATAAAGGCCTATCTTTTAATTCCTTGAACTGTTGGCTAATTTTCACATGCAGTAAATTATTAACATGCCCTTTTTCTCAATCAGGATTAGATCCATTAGCAAACATGAAAAGGAAATGCACGAGAGGAATTCGACCCTAGATTGTAGAAATGATCTTCAACGCTTAGTCATAGAGTCATAGAAATGTACAGCATGGTAACAGACCCTTCAGTCCAACTCTTCCATGCCAACCAGATATCCTAACCTAATTTAGTCCCACTTACTTTCACTTTTTATGTTTCATTCTATATCATGCAATCCTGTAGATTAAGTTAGGCTGATTTATTTCTGTTTAAGTTAAAGCATAAAACATTTTGACATACCTCTCTTTTCTGTTGTTTCTCTGAGTTTTCTGCAGAACCTCCATTGATTTTTTTAGTGGATAGTGAGGATTCATCGGCCCAATGTGTAACTTACTGTTATTATTTCTGATTCTGGGGTTACACGCCAGTTTGAGCAGTCTCAGTCACAGCTTTACCTCAGAAGATAGTGGATTAATTCATAAACCCATGGATGTTCTTCCTTTGTTTCCATTGCGTCTGCCTGCACAGGCCTTAATATTATGGCTTGAGTCTTCTGATCTGAGTCAGAATTCCTATTTCCCATCCTGATCAGACTAAACATTGCCCACTCACCACAGGAGGAATTTTTCAGGCAAACATCCAAATGCATGAGTCTTCCCAGTAGAAGTAGCATGTCAAAAACAGAAGACCCCAAAGAGGATTGACGCGGAAATCATGCCCTTCTTTTTCAGCAATAGCTGAAGCATAATTTCATAGGTCCTGAAGTCACTTTGACATCAGCTGCTGAATGAAGGTAGAAATGAAAGACAAGTGAAGGTTGGGAGCCATGGTATAGGATTTTGGGTGGGTGAGGAGGTAGGTGAAGGAGGGGGAGGTGGATGGGGTGGATGGGGAAGCAAGTTTCCCAGGTGGATAGAGGGTACAGTTATTAGGTGGGTGGGTGGTAAGATGCACGGGGTGTGAATGGTACTAATGCCACGGGGCTGAGGGGATATGTTAGCTGTTGGGTGGAAGAGGTAAGGTGAAATATAACTAGGTGAGATCTTAGGATGGGCAAGGGATAAGGTCAGGAGGATTATTGGAGATGTCGGTGCGGGTCCAGTTGAAGAAAGAGGGAATTGGATCTGGTCAGGGGCCTGTATCAAGGGTGTGGAAGTTGGGTCAATTTAGATCTGGTGGGAGGGATTATGGGGGGGGCTAAGTATGATCTCCTGGTAGGAACATGTGATGGCCCAGATGTTGGGAGGGTGGGTGGCTGTGATGGGTGCCTGTAAGGAATCCAGAGAAGGTAGAGTCCGAGATTGCATGGAGGGGAGAACAGGAGATATTGAAATTGTGGACATCAGGGGTCAGGTTGAGGTAGGAATTGGAGGGTAGTCAGGAGTCGGATCAGGAATGCAACAGGATTCAGTTTGAGGTTTAGTGCTGTTTGTATATGGGAATCAGAAGAGTTGTTGTGGGGTAATCAGTGATAAGCCAGGCTGGGAGGTTTAGTCTAATAGATAGCCAGGAGTTACAACAGGTATTTATTTATCTAACATTTCCTGGCTGACTATTCAAGTCAGAATCATCCAAAGTTTCTGACTCAATGGAGTTGAGGATTTTTTGGAGGTTCCCAGACCAGATCTTTGCCCAGTAGGATTTCCAACTTCCCTGAAAAGCACCCAGCATTGCAATGGGAGTTTCAGTGTACATATTGTGTGCATTTCCAGGAATCAAGTTGGAACCTAAGACCTTCTTAGAGGAGAAAATACATCCAAATGAAAGTATATGCCTTTATTTTGAGAAGATTTTTCTGTCAAATCAACATCAGCAGGTCTGTAGTGCTAGCAATTAAAGTTGAGAAACAAACTAGCCCCAACCTGTATTGTCAGCACCTGTCGGGTCTGGTAAAGATAAGTCTTCCCAGTAGAAGTAGCATGTCAAAAACAGAAGACCCCAAAGAGGATTGACGCGGAAATCATGCCCTTCTTTTTCAGCAATTGCTGAAGCATAATTTCATAGGTCTTGAAGTCACTTTGACTTCAGCTGCTGAATGAAGGTAGAAATGAAAGACAAGTGAAGGTTGGGAGCCATGGTATAGGATTTTGGGTGGGTGAGGAGGTAGGTGAAGGAGGGAGAGGTGGATGGGGTAGATGGGGAAGCAAGTTTCCCGGTTGGATAGAGGGTACAGTTATTAGGTGGGTTGGTTGGTAACATGCACGGGGTGTGAATGGTACTAATGCCACGGGGCTGAGGGGATATGTTAGCTGTTGGGTGGAAGAAGTAAGGTGAAATATAACTAGGTGAGATCTTAGGATGGACAAGGGATAAGGTCAGGAGGATTATTGGGGATGTCGGTGCGGGTCCAGTTGAAGAAAGAGGGAATTGAATCCATACAGAATTTGCAAGGGCATTTACATCAGACGAGCAAAATCCAGTGGACTAATCCACTTTGTTCCCCTCACAGATCTGGAGTAACATCAGAGGCCAATGTCAAGAAGCAAGAGATGAACAATTTTAGGGATGGCACTGATTGGGACCAGCTCAGAGGTCAAAGCCAAAGTACCAGCTAAACTCCCACAGACAATGAACACTATCTCTTACTTTCAATTTAAATACCTGCTCCAGGATACCCGCATCCTCAACCTTCAGTAGAGGATGTGGGAGCTCCACTTTTCTTTTGGCCAGAGAGGGACCCAAGATATCTTTTGGTCTGGCATTCTATCAGATTAAATCTTGTGGCATTCTGCATTGGTAATTGTTAATCAATTGTTCATTCCTATATCCGCAAACCCGAGTGAAGTCAGTGGCAAAGGCAAACTTAACACTAGTGTACGTGCTTGGACATAACCCTGTATAGCTTTGGGACAATCATTTCTTCAACAGGTAATGGCTTTGCAGATAATGGGCCTTTAACTACTTGCTGGTGGAACTACAAACATCAATGAGGTGAAACGCTTATTTTGATACTCTTTCCATAGGACAGTGTATTATCTGGGACTGCTCTTCTCGTAGTGACATTGGATCTTTTAACATTGAGTTGACAGACTTCCAAAAGCAGTTTGTCTCCAACAATACAGCACAACATTGGAGGGTCACATCACATTACGTGACCAAGTCTTAAAATCAATACCTTTCTAACTTAGAACTAAGAGTCTTACCTATGGATTCTGTTACCCAACGGTTAGTAGTGGGACCTTTGCTTTTTCTGTCAATAAAACAATGATCTATATTTTGCTGTGTAGGGGACAATTTCAAATTTTGAAGGTAAGACAAAACTTGGAAGTATTGTAAACCATGAAGACGATGTAAACTATCAAAAGATATTGACATGTTGGTGGAGTGGGAAGATAGGTGGCAAATTAATTTCAGTGTAGAGAACTGTGAGTGCTTACACTTTGCTACATAGAATAGGGAAAGATGGAGCAAAATAAAGGATACTGTTCTAAAGAACACATAGAGACACTCAGAGAGACCTGAACATTTAAGCACATAAATCATTAAAGGTTGTAGAACATATAGAGAGCTATTAGAAAATTATGTAGCATTCTAGATTTTATGAATGGGGCATAGAGTCAAAGAGCAGGCACCATTAGTGTTTCACATTGTGAAATTCACCAAAGATCCTTAGATGGCACCTTCCAAATCCATGACCACTTCCGTCTAGAAGGACAAGGGCAGCAGGTATTTGGTAACACCACCACGTGGAAGTTTCCCTCCAAGCCACTAACCACCCTGACTTAGAAATATACTGCCATTCCTTCACAGTCGTTGGGTCAAAATCCTGGAATTCTCTCCCTACCAACATTGTGGGTCAACCCACAGCAAGTCGACTGCAGTGATTCAAGAAGGCAGCTCACCACTACCTTCTCAAGGGCAAATAGGGATGGGCCTTCAATGCTGGCCAGCAATCCCAAGTCCCACAAATGAATAAAAAAATTGTGGTGACACTCTCTCGCTGTCCAGTTTCCTAAGTTTTGTGAGAACTTGACTTCTACAATTAAATTCAAAATGGTCAATGCAAGTGAAGCATGGTATTTAAAGTTCCAAAGTTAATTAGTAGTGTGTCCTCTATCCTCCATCAATTAAGGTCAAATGTGGGTGAGCTAAAGGCAAGTCGGGATCAGAGTTTTGAAGATTCTACACCCAAATATTAGGTTTCTGGAGGAGCTGGCAGGGATAAATGCAGAAAGGTTGTTTCCCTTGGGGGAAAGTCTAGCATCAGAGGGCACAATCTCAAAGTAAGGGATCGTCCATTTAAGAAAGAAATGACGAGGAATCTCTTTTCTCAGGGGATCATGAATTTGTAGAATTCTTTATCGTAGAGGTCAGATGGTTAAATACATTCAAGGCAGAGATTTTTAATCAGTATGGGAAGCAAGGGTCATGGAGCAAAGGCAGAAAAGTGGAGGTGAGGGTTATCAGTTTAGCCATGAGGAGGATTATTAGATCAGCCATGAGGAGGATTAACACTCACAGAGAGAATATAAAACAGATCATAAAAATGTTTTCTTTATGGCCTGATCATAAGAATTAGAAAACACAGTTGACACAATAAAGCAGGCAATAGCTCTTTAAAACTACAAGCTAAATAAAATGTAAAAAATGGATTTTATGCCTTTTATTGGGAGAAAGACAGAAGGAGAATTTATAGATAATGGTGGTAGATAATGGGCAGAGCAGACTAATCAGCTTCTTCCAGCTGAAGGTAAGTTGTTTGACTTTGAGATCCTTAAAGACTCGAACCCTAAATTTAACCACTCAGTATACATCTCAATTATGAATAAAAATTAATTCTTAAAAGAAAATCCCTTTGGAATCACTACGGAAATTAGAACAATATCACTGCTGGGATTTACAATGGCAGTATTTTCAGAGACCAGTGGAGTCGGTGAAAATAACATTACTTCTGATTATTTGTCACCAAGCTCCTGTTCTGGAACCATTTTCAGAAAGGCCAGGTCAGGGATAAATCTGATATTTTCTAATCAACCTGCTCAGAGGTGATACAACTTCTTCACCAGATGAGATCTGAAGACAGACCTCCTGGTCCAGAAGTAGGGACAATATCACTGCATCAGAGGAGCCCCTATCAGGGATAAAGCAAGCTGTGGATAGTTTACTAAGTTTCTTACAAACCAATGATCATAGGCGAATTGGGATCAATCGCAGATTTCGTGTGATGTTACAAGCAAAGTAGCTGTCTGAATGGGTCCCCTTGACAACATTATAGGAGAGCATGCTTGAAGGTGACTTTGAGGCCCCTCTCTCTACCCCCATCCTATGTGATCATAGCTCAGCCACAGACTGTCCTGTGAAAGAGGTATCCCTCTACAACAATGATCCATCATGTGTGCCTAGTATTTTTCAAATATTTAAGAAGTGCCGAGTTGGTTTGTTAGTGCAGCATGTTGGGGTCAGGCAACTCCTTCTCCCTTAGCTGCAACAGCTGGCTCCAGTTCCTGCAGTTCCGGGAAACCTTAAATTGACCCTCCAGCAAGATTCCCACCTGCCTCTGATTGGTTGGCAGCTTACCCTACGATGCCCTTTGTCAAAAGTCAGCAGGGATCAATGTGAGGTTGTTTACTCCCAACACAGGCAAGATTGGGTCCTGTTGGTAAATGTTGGTACCCTAATTCAAATTGAAAAGCAATGCCTCAAATTAGAAGCACAAGATGTCACTGGACTGAAACAAAACGTTCTGGGAGCCTAAAGGAGATTGCTGCATTATAATAATTCCCAGATAGATCAGACCTTGCACCCATTCTTTGCCTGCGTACCTGACCTGCTCCATTCGCCAGGCTCTACTACATAGTGAACTCATAGTAGTTGCTGCTTTGTGCCTATCTCAGGTTAGAAAAAGTAATTGCAACAGAGCTTTGATGAATGTAACTTTTCCCAATTCGTTCTCCGCAAGTTTGCATGACCATTGGTATTATATTATAATTAGCAAATAAAGAAGCTTGAACATGAACTCATGTCATTGCTTTGAATTGCACTGTTTTCCAAAACTTTTGAGTAAGGTAAGTGCAATTGGTGAGTTCTATTTTTCAGAACTCCACTTGTACAGTATTTTACACTGCTCTCATTTTACATTTTCACATTAATTCTCAATAAGAAGTAACACAGTCCCTAATATATTCCAAACATGTAGGTGGGTTTAGCTCCTTAAATGACCTGAGATGCAACTGGCCAGAGCCTGATTTTACAACCCATTCAAAAACCACCCACTTTGAGAATTAAAATTAGACCTGGGCTAAGATGTCAAACAATCGATTGCAAACTGAGGGTTGCCCGTTCTCATACAAATCTAGGCAGCAATTATTTCTTCGAAAATAAAATAGTTACAGTGAATGTGAACAGTAATAACAACCAACACTGTACTGGTAAAATGGAGGAGAGCAATCTCATCCTTCAATTGACATTGGTTATGGTGAATTACTGTATTTGAAATTTTTTTTATCTACGCCCATTCATGTGACTAGATAGGCAGGTGCAAAATGGAAAAGCTGCTGTTGTCCAGCAGAAAAACCTAATTTCTTCATAAGTCAAGGCTTGGCTCTCAGCAACACCTCACTGGAATACTTCCTGTGAGATGCACACAGTCATTTTGTGGATAGAGGATTTGGTAACACTTATATCAGCAGCAAAGTTCAAATTGGCTGCTGGACAAATCACTTTGATAGAAAACAGCAGAAAACAGCTTGTAAAATTAAACTGCTTGTAAAATACAAAATACAACATGATACAATTCTACACATACCAGTACAACATTACACTGGTTATAATCAAATGAGATTCAGCTCCCCTCTTTTAACACTTCTTTTTCAGTCGCAGCAAATATTTTTGTTTCTTTTTAATGATCAGCTACCACACTTCAATTAAAACATGTAGTTAACTAGTTCAAATTGAATGAATCAATTACGAGTGAAAGAAAGAGGAATTTTATTCCCCATTAGCCAGGAGAAAACAAATGATAAGATACAAAATCAAATGCACACAAAAGTCAGTTAATATGTTAAAAAAAAGTGTGTTGTTCAGCTGGAAAGAATACTGGCTATGCAGTTTAAATGTCCTTTAAAGGTTTAAGAAACCATAGATACTTAATTATTGATTTATATCCCTAGCAGTTGCAGAATCTATGGTTACCTTTGAGTTCTCAGTGAATCATTGTTTCCCCAAATTGCTTTTTAATGAGGTGTTGTATTCTAAGAGCTTGAAAGAAACACAGAGACAGACATGTAGCTCATCTTGTCACGAATTTATTTGCCTTCTCTCTGCTGTATTGCTCAAAAAACAACTCCTGAAATATGTAAAATTTGTTTATTTACTTCCAAGTCTGGCTCCATTGTCTTCCCAAGCTAGCCAACTGGCAAGGGAGCTATTTATCTCCTATTTCTTAAAATACCATAGAAGTGTAAACTAAAATAGATATAAATTTCTTGATGCTGACTCAGTGGCTTGGTTTTGATGGTTTTAGATTAGATTCCCTACAGTGCAGAAACAGGCCCTTCGGCTCCACAAATCCACACTAACCTTCCAAAGAGTAACCCATCCGGACCCATTTCCCTCTGACTAATGCACCTAACACTATGGGCAATTTAGCATGGCCAATTCACCTGGCCCACACATCTTTGGATTGTGGGAGGAAACCAACACAGACACAAGGAGAATGTGCAAACTCCACACAGACAGTCACCCAAGGCTGGACTCGAAGCTGGGACCCTGGTGCTTTGAGGCAGCAGTGCTAACCACTGAGCCACCGTGCCACCCTTATGTTGTTACATAAACCTGTAATTTCAGTGCAGACAGGTTAATTTATTCCACTTTAGTCCCCTGTACTTGCTTCATCTGTAATCAGGTGACCACAGCACTATTTTTGGGCAGATTTTGTGCTTTTCCTGAGATTATTTAAGTCCATTAAAAGGTCTTAGTTATAACAATCAAGTGATGGAAGTTAACATTTCATTGTCCATATTGCCCACTATCAAAACATACTTTAAATCTTTGACTGTAAATTTATTTGAGACATTCTGAGATAGGCATTATATAAATGTAAGTATTTCTTTCTTCTCCCTGTCTGAAGCAATAATTCTGCAGATATTTTTGATGAAACTTGTGAAAATATCTTGGGGCTTTCAGTTTGCAATTTTAACATTATTGTAAACGCATTTACACAGAGGAATTTCAGAGGTCAATACATTTTTTCATAAAATTGTCATGATATAAACAATAGTGGGATGTGTCCTTGAGTCATTAGATTCCCTCGTGGTGATGCTTTGCCATCACACAACAGCTTGAGGTCTGGAATTCCTGGACATTGATAATTACTCTATGAGCACTTACTAAAATGCTATCAAAAGTTTCCAGTCCAAAATGCAGAGTAAAAATATTTGATACAAACATACTAGGCATTCAATTACTTATCATCTTCTCCAAACTTTAGTTATCCCAGACTGATGGAGTCTTTGCTGATACAATGTTATGCTACATTGCTGTATTGCACCAGAGCAGTAGAAAGTTCCTATTTGTCTTAACAGTATCGTAAACTTAATTAAGTACTTTCAAAGGGTAGGAGTGGCAAAGAACAAGAACACTAGTGTGCTCCTTTCAAAATATGCAGTAGCAAAGGCACTAGAAAATCTTCTCCATCCATCAGCACAAAAAAGCAGAATTAAATAGCTTCCAAAATGAAAGGGAACAAGGGAGAAACAGCCTGTAATGGGATAGACATTGTCATGTAAAAGTTCAGGGAGTTTGTTAAAACGTAACTTTCTGGATTATTTGAAAGGTAAGGAAGGAATGAAACAGCTCAATGCTGGATAGAAATACACGTAGACTTACCGGTGGTCTCAACAATTCCCTCCAGAATCACCACAATTTCAAACTGGTCACTTCTCAATGATCGCTGAGACAGGTCAAAGAAGGGACTTTTCGGATTGATTTCATGACAGATAGTCAGAGGGGAAACCAGAAACAGTTGGTCCGCACCAGTCCCAAATCCCACATCCAACTCACACTGATCCAAGGGCAGGAACTCTCCTTCTGGGGTCTGCCTGGACTGAAGAAGAAAGAGAGAAGGTAAAATTAAATCTGGAGCTCGTTCTTTGTATTGTTCCTGTTTGCTCATTCAGCATTTTCCTAAGTTTTCACATTAAGAATACATAATTTTCACATATACTCAGATCTGTGGACTATTTACACCCTCTAAAAAACAAATATTCATTTATATATCTTAGAATCCAAATTTGCTCATGTTCCAACAATCAATAACTACAACAAATCAATTTATCATAACACAAGAACAGCTTGCCAGCTTCAAGAATTCTATAATTTTCATCTATTTTTCATGCAATGTATTTAATAGCTGCCTCAAACAGAAGTCGAAGCAACAGTGCAGAGATGAAGGTCACATCACTATGGAGAGCCATTCAGCACATTATGGACAAATGAATTTTTCCAAAGTCATTTGCAGTTATAGGTTACACCATGTTGCTACATGTCTCATAGAAAACAAAGCAATTGGCATTCAATCAACCCCACTTTCATCAGTATCTACACATGTAATCATTCATTTTTTCCAAAGTGTTCAGTTATTTCTCTAATGCACATATGAGTTCTTATTATCAATTTGTACAGGAGTTACTCATTCCAAAGGTAATGTTCATTCCCTTGGGAGCATTGTTCCCAAGGTGTGTGTAAACAGAGCAAATTACTTGGTTCTGGATATAAGTTTGCTCGCTGAACTGAAAGGTTCGTTTTCAGGTGCTTCATCACCACACTAGGCAATATCATCAGTGAACCTCCTGCGAAGCACTGTTGTTATGACCCACTTTCTAATTATGTGTTTAGGTTTCCTTGATTGGTGGTTTTCAGAAAATTGATTTTCAGGAAATGACATCACCACAGGAAATGACACCACCAACCCAATGAAACCTAAACATATAAATAAAAAGTGTGTCATAACACCAGTGCTTCACTGGAGGTTCACTGATGATGTTAGTTCATATGGTGACGAAACATCTGAAAATGAACCTTCCAGTTCAGCGAGCAAATTTATATCCAGAACCTCAATCTGAGCTACAAATCTTCTCAAAACTCGCTAAATGACTTGGGTGTAATTTACTTCAATATTTTTTTTAGATTAGATTACAGTGTGGAAACAGGCCCTTCGGCCCAACAAGTCCACACCGACCCGCAGAAGCGCAAACCACCCATACATTTACCCCTTACCTAACACTACGGGCAATTTAGCATGGCCGATTCACCTGACCTGCACATCTTTGGACTGTGGGAGGAAACCGGAGCACCCGGAGGAAACCCACGCAGACACGGGGAGAATGTGCAAACTCCACACAGTCAGTCGCCTGAGTCAGGAATTGAACCTGGGTCTCAGGCGCTGTGAGGCAGCTGTTTGGCATTTCCACATCATGTTGAGCTGTTGTTGCTAGTTATTTTTTATTTGAATGTGTAGTGTTGTGCTTAAAAATATCATCAAACCAGATCATTAAGCTTTAATCAGTAAGGGTTCATTGTTTATGGCAATAAGCAATTGAAGCAAAGTGGAAGAATACATGAAAACAGGCCTAGTGTAAAAAAAGAGCTGAAAATGTGTTGCTGGAAAAGCGCTTTTCCAGCAACACATTTTCAGCTCTGATCTCCAGCATCTGCAGTTCTCACTTTCTCCCTGGTGTAAAAAAAACCATGCCTATTTTGACTCAGAGGTAAATACATAACCTTGATTGTCTATAAGAACCATTCTTTAAGGGAGTCACCTGGAAATCTTTCAACTTGTTTCTGCACAAAGGAATATCTGGAAAGGTACTGAAAGTAGTCTCAAATGGTGATTCAGCATGTAACCTTAGATTCAGGGACTTTGCCTCATTCATTGGACTTTTCACTATCAGATTGGGGTTCGTGAGATCTTTGCTATGGAATCGGAGATAGGGCTCCAAGTGCCACTCACTAAAATCTCTGATTGATAGAAGGCAGTGTGAGACTCACTTGTTTATATTATGTAGTTTAAACTATAGATTCACTCATTGGTTTGCATAGAGTCATGCAGCATGGAAACAGACCTATCAGTCCAACTAGTCCATGCAGAATATAATCCCAAACTAAATTACCTTAGAATCCTGGCCTATATCCCTCCAAACCTTTCCTATTTATATATCTATCCAAATGTCTTTTAAACGTTGTAATTGTACCCCCATCCACCACTTCCTCAGGAAGTTCATTCCACATGCGAACCACCCTCTGTATAAACAACATGCCACTTTTGTCTTTTATAAATTTCTCTCCTCCCAGCTTAAAATGTATATCCTAGTCTTGAAATCTCCCATTTTAGGGAAAGGACAATTACCATTAACACTAGCTATATCTCTCATTAATTTATAAATTTCTTTCAGGTTGCCTCAGAACACAGGGAGAAAATGAGGACTGCAGATGCTGGAGAACAGAGTCAAAAAGTGTGGTGCTGGAAAAGCACAGCAGGTCAGCCAGAATCCGAGGAGCAGGGAAGTCAACGTTTCAAGCAGAAGCTCTTCATCAGCAATGACATTCCTGATAAAGAGCTTATGCTTGAAATGTCGACTCTTCTGCTCCTCAAATGCTGCCTGACCAGCTCTGCTTTTCCAGCACCACACCTTTTGTCTCCGCCTCTCAACACAGGACATTGGTTAAGCCACTTTTGGAATATTGCATGCAATTCTGGTTTCCTTCCTATCAGAAGGGTGTTGTGAAACTTGAAACGGTTCAGAAAAGATTTACCAGAATGTTGCCAGGGTTAAGGATTTGAGCTATAGGGAGAGTTATAGGGAGAGGCTGAACAGGCTGGGGCTGTTTTCCCTGGAACGTCAGAGAATGAGGGGTGACCTTATAGAGGTTTACAAAATCATGAGGGGCATGGATAGGATAAATATACAAGGTCTTTTCCCAGGGGTGGGAGAGTCTAGAACTAGAGTGCATAGGTTTCGGGTGAGAGGGGAAAGATTTACAAGGGACTTAAGGGGTAACTTTTTCACACAGAGGGTGGTGCATGTATGGAGTGAGCTGCTAGATGCAGTGGTGGAGACTGGTACAATTACAACATTTAAAAGGCTTCTGGATATTCACTTATGTGAATTGTAAGTGATTAGAGGGATATGGGCCAAGAACTGGCAAATGGGACTAGATATAGGTTGGGATATCTGGTCAGCATGGAGAGTTGGACCAAAGATCCTGCTGTGCATCTCTATGACACAATGACTCCTAGGTTCCAGCGAAGAATATCCCAGCCTATGTAGCCTTTCCTTATAACTCAAACCTTCCGTACCCTGCAACATCCTCCTAAATATTGTCTGAACCCTCTCTCACTTGATATTATCTTTCCTATAACTGGGTGACCAGAACTGGATACAGTATTCCAGAAAAGAACTCCATGTCCTGTACAACCTCAACATATCTTCCCAATTCCCATATTAAGTAGTTTAGGTTAATAAATTTGCTTTGAACGAATATACCTTCTTGTCTTCATTTTGATTATACCATAAAGAACCTGCAAGGTACTTTCAGTCTAACCATACACTTGGCACAGTCTGAGCAAAATGTTCAAGAAGGAGGATATTGTGGCTGGGGAAACATTCCATGACCCAGAGTTGTCCTTTAAATGATGGGTTCGGTGAGCTAGCGAGGTGGTTGGCTGGATTGGGGTTCCCATAGTTTTAAGGGATTTGGAGCAAACTCCCAGAGGTCTACTCCATACCCGGAAGGGGAAGTAGGTTTTCCAAAACAAAGTAAGGGTGCTGCCCAAAGGGTGGATTCTGCTGACCAGCCTCTGTACATTGCCTCACGAGGTGTGAGAATCAAAGGAAGCGGACAATACATTGACTGACAGCCATGGCCGCAGTAGAACAGCAGAAGATTGTGCTGGCAGAGGGTGCTCAAGTTGGCCACTGCCCAATATAACAATAAGGTGAAACTTGGAAAGTGAATCCAATCACTGTAGACTCTTTATTATCTTCAGCTGATTGAGAAAGAGAGAAGTATTTACAATGAACCACCTTGATGCTGCAAGCGCACTCCAGGTGGTGAGTGAATGAATTTATTCATTCCACTGGCTCACACCATAACAAAGGGTAGACAGCGATTTAGCTGAGCGAAGTTACATGGCATAGTTACGACCTTTTGGACCATTGAAAGTTAGCTTGGCAAGGCAGCTACAGATCCTGAGTGATGGACTCCTGAGAGTGGTCACCACAGGCAGAACTTGACAAGATAAAACTGAGCTAACATGACCGAGAGTTGAATAATAGGTAAACATGTAGGAAACCAGACAACCAACATAATGCTATGATGGTGGACTCAATCTGCTGGTTCTGGAATGTAAATCATTGAATGTAAAGTTATTTAGACATCTCACTCTCATTATGAGTAAAGGAAGGTTGTAGGAGAGAGAAAGAGAGACCAGCTTTTGTGTTTGATTGAGGTAATAAATTGTTTCTGTCTGGATGTGAATTCCTCTGGTGTCCATAGTCTCTGAACTGTTAATTCTTTGTGGTGTGGTTTATGTATGTTTTTGTTCCTTGACTGCCAAAATGCTGTCTTGTGTCATTTCTTTATTCTCCTCTCTGGAGTTCGAGATCTGGGCAGGCATTAAGCTGATTTCCCTTTAAGGAACTATCAGTGATTGTGTAAAAGAATGATTTGGAGATGCCGGTGTTGGACTGGGGTGTACAAAGTTAAAAATCACACAACACCAGATTATGGTCCAACAGGTTTAATTGGAAGCACACTAGCTTTCGGAGCGACGCTCCTTCATCAGGTGATTGACAATCACCTGATGAAGGAGCGTCGCTCCGAAAGCTAGTGTGCTTCCAATTAAACCTGTTGGACGATAACCTGGTGTTGTGTGATTTTTAATTGTGTAAAAGAAAACCATGTTATGGGGGTGTTTATGTGGAATTATAGTTTTTTAAGGACTTGGTAAAAAACAGGTACCCCCTGGAATTGATTGCAGTCATATGATACCAATTAAAGAAAGGAAATTAACTTAGATGGCATAACTTATTTCCTCTTTCCTTAAATGCTATACTTTGTGTGTTGCATTTTGCTTAAGGGGAGAGTTTTGGATAACTAGTAAACTTCAAAGACTTTATGATTGAATTATTATGCTTGGAATTTCATTTTCTCTCCAGAATGAACTTCCAAATATTGTTGTAATATATGAATGAATCTTTAGTTCCGAGTAAGATTTGCTTATCTTGAATGTTTGATGGCGTGAATTGGTGCTCTGAAAAATTAGGGGAAATTGGAACTTTGGATAGTTAATTTTTTTTAAATTAATTTGTGGGATGCCGGCATCATTGGCTGGCCAGCATTTATTCCCCTTCCCAGCTGTCTTTGAGAAGGTGGTGGTGAGCAGCCATTGTCAACTGCTGCAGTCCATCTGCTGTGGGTTGACCCACAATGCCATTAAGGACGAATTCCAGGATTTTGACATTGCGACAGTGGAGGAACAGCAATATACAGGATGGTAAGTGGTTTAAAGGGGAACTTGAAGGTGGTTCTACTCCCATATATCTGCTGCCCTTTTCCTGCTAGATGGAAGTAGTTGTGGATTTAAAACATGCTGTCTGAGGATCTTTAGTGCATTTCTGCAGTCCTTCTCGTAGATACTACACTCTGCTGTTACTGAGCTACGGTGTTGTAGGGAGTTGCTGCTTGTGCCAGGGTCTTCCAGAAGGAACAACTTCTGTGGTAGGTGGACCAGGGAGGACAGGGGAACATGTGTCTGGTGGTAGGATCTCGCTGGAGGTGGCAGAAATGGTGGCTGATGATCTTCTGGATGTGGATGCTGTTGGGATGATCAGGAAGGACAAGGGGCACCCTATCACTGTTGCAGGAGGGAAAAGACGGGGGTGAGGGTGGAAATGCAGGAGATAGATTGGAGTCAGTTGAGGGCCCTGTTAATGACGATGCTGGGGGAATCCTTGGTTAAGGAAGAAGGTAGACATTTCAGAAGCTCCCTTGTCGAAATTAGCCTCATCAGAACATTTGCGACGGAGACAGAGAAACTGGAAGAATGGATTGGAGTCCATACAGAAAGCAAGGTGTGAGGACATACAGTCCAGTTAGCTGTGGGAGTCCGTGGGTTTATAGTGGACATTAGTGATCATTCCATCCCCAGAAATGGAAACAGAGATGTCGTGGAAAGCAAGGGAAGAATTAGAGATCGACCAGGTGAAAGTGAGGATGGGGTAGAAATTGGAAGCAAAATCAATGAATTTTCCAGTTCTGGATGAGAGAGGAAAGCAGCACTGATGATATCATTGATATATCAGAGAAAGAATTGTGGGAGAGTTCCAGAATAGAACTGGAACATGGAATGTTCCACATACCCCACAAAGAGTCGAGCATAGCTGGGGCCCATGCGGGTCCCATGGCCAGCCCTCTGACCTGAAAAAAATCAAGAAGAGTTAAAAGGGAAGTTGTTGAGGGTGAGAACGAGCTGGGCCAGGTGGAGGAGGACGGTGGGCGGAGATGGTTCAGGCCTTTGCTCCAGGAAGAAGTGGAGAGCCCTGAGACCATCCTGGTGCGCAGTTTTGGACTTAAAGATATCTTCAAACAAAATCTTTAAATGTTAATTATTAAGGATTATTAAGGTCATAGCAATGAGCAAGTGAAGCAAATTGGAAAAATAAATGAAAATAGGCCTGGCGTTAAAAAAATAACCTACCTGTTTTGGCTAGGAGGTAACTGCATAACCTTGGCTGTCTGTGGGAACCATATTTTTATATAACTAACACAGAGTTGAAATCTTTCAACTTGATTCTGCATAATGGAATGTCTAGAAAAGTACTGAAAGCTTTTTGAAATGGGGATTCAGCACATAATCTTGGATTCAGAACTGCATTATTGAGATGGACTTTGCCCTATTCATTGGACTTTTCACTATTGAGTTGGGGTTTATGAGATCATTGCTATGGAATCTGAGCTGGGGCTCCAAGTGCCACTGTCTTTAAAATCTATGATGGATAGAAGACATTGTGAGATCCATTTGTTTTTATATATTTGTATATTATGTAGTTTAAGCTCATAGATTCACTCATTAATTTGCATATGTCTCAAATATAATGTATTGTATTGTATATTAAGTAGATTAAGCAATTGAATTTGCTAAATATTAAAGTGCAATGTGACTTTTTTATTCATTTTGATCAGACTTTAAAGAACCCGTTAGGTACATTCAGCCTAATAATATCGAGGGGTAATTACTTTTAGTTCTTCCTTCGCAAGAAGGAAATCTTCATAGTCTAAAGAAAATCTAACAAAGAAATTTGTTAGATGGTTCATGAAGCCAGAAAATTGTTGCATTCTTTTCAGACGTGTTGGTTGCTGAATCTCTGCTGCCGTTCTTACCTTGTCAGAATCTGGAGAAATTCCTATTGCTGACAGTGTGTGACCCTATATACTTAACTTCAAGCATATTCAATTGCATTTTTTTCTCCTTCTTTTATGTTTTTTTTCGATCATGACTATATCTTTCATCGTTCTGTAATGATTTCCTCTTTTAATCTTACTTCTGTGTCACCAGTTGCCAGCTGCTTAAGTGGTGGTTTCTTTGCTTTCTGATCTTTCTTCTCCTCAGTTGGTGGCTCCATCAGTTCCTTAATTATTTCTTTCAGGCTGTCCCCAAAGGCAACTGAAACTCTTCCCATGGGATACTGAACTGCTCCCACAGTCTCATCTACTTTGAGATGATGCACACCAGGAAAACATTCAAGACCCATAAGAACAAACTAATGATCTTCCCTAATCTGTTCAGCAGTCAATAGTTTCACCTCTTGTGAAATACTGCAAATATCTTCATGGTAAATATAGGGTTACCTATCTGCACATTAGACTTGGTTCAGCTGAATTAAGTGGATTTTGAATAAGGTCTTCCATCTGGATCTACAGATCTTTATTTTTCCTATCACACTAGGCTGTCAGCTTTATTTTCCCTGAGCTGTGAAGTTGAACATATACAATGTATTAGCAATGTTAAGGTGAAAATATGTCTTCAAAATTTCTTCTCTCTGGATTCTCAGTGAAATTTAGGCTGCAATCAAACTTGCTATAATCTTCCCACAGTACCGATAATACAGTAACTATTCTAAGTTGCTGAGCTTCTTGTTCAAATATTATCGCTATTTCACAGTTTTTCCATTGAGAGCGGAGAAAATTCCAATTCTGTCTCATATCTGCTTTCATAGCACCTGAAGAAGGAATAAGGCTCCGAAGGCTTGTGTTTTCAAATAAACTTATTGGACTATAACCTGGTGTCGTGTGATTTTTGACCATTTCCAAAACAACAGGGAGTGGAAAATTCAATACTATTTCATCTCACCCATGCTACAAAATTACAGACTGCAGTTTTAATCTTTCCTTACTGTATCTTTATAGCAGCTGGTGCTCTTAAAGTTCTGAATATTGACCTTATGTTAGCCTCATACATCTGATAGAGTATTTCATGCAATGGCTGCCACAAACAAAAGTAAAATCATTAAAGCCGAGGTAACGGTCACATGGGTCTGGCAGGCCAGCCAATCGACCATGTACAAATCCATTTTCCCAGACATTTCCTATCTATTGCTGGTAATCTGTGGATGGGAAGAGAGAGGAATTTAACCATTAGACAATGAAAGGAAGCAAGACAGGAAAAGACATCGCACATGTAGCAGGCAGTAAGACAGAGGAAAAAGACTTCTAATCCCTTATGGTCCAGTAGAAAGTTATGCAACATCCATTATTGATTTCACAGAATTTGCTCATGAATCCCACCCTAGGTTTTGAAAATAAATAACTGCTGGTCAGTACATATATATTTGAGATAGCAGCTACAAGTGAGAACATTGTATCAATACCTATTTCTGTGTATTTTCTGGTCACTTCATTCACTACTGTCATTTTTTTTCACTTTCTTAATGCATTTTGTTACTGTTCTTTTTATTTTTTCCCCTTTTTAAAGTTTATTTCTTATTTTACTTTTCATTTTGCCCCTTTATTTACTTGTGCTATCTTTCTGCCTTGCACTCTCTCATTTTTCCCTGTATTTATTTCTGCCTAAGATCTTACACAATGTTCTAGCACTGCAGTATCGATCACATCTAATATTAATATATTAGTAGGATTCAAGTCAACAATACACCCACATTAAAATGAAAAGGTAACAATGCTAAACTTCCAGTCAGTATTTCATCCCTTGCTGCATATAATTAAAACCCACAACAGCCATTTAATTCTGGATGCACTGTCTGCTCTAAATAAAAACATCAAATTAGTGCCATGTTTGAAGACTGTTTTATGCTCTATCAAATTATCTGTCAACAATTAAGGATTTATTTCCCTCTAGATGTTAATTTCATTTTTTTTAAAAAATGCATGGCAAGTAAACAGATTAGCAAATCTGATGGAAAACAGTAGCGAACATTTTGTCCATTGTTATCAGTATTCTGAAACTCACTCATACATTAAAATTGGATTTAAAATGAAACAAAACAAATTCAATTTTAAGAGGTTTTTAAAAGTCATTCATGACAGAATTATATACCTTTGCATAGAGGTTAGATTGGGGTGTTAGACTGAGAAAAGCTGTTAAAAGATACAGAAATGGAGAATACTCAGGGATGAGATAGCTCAATCCCAAACTAGAGATTGAATCATAGTTCTTTTTGGTTATGTGTCAGTTGTGTAAGGTTTTTTGGATGGATTTTCTCCACAAAGCTTAGCAGTTTTCTCACCATATCTTACCAAAAACTTGCCTCATTAACTACCTCGCCATATGCCATTTCTCACATCTAATTCTGGCCCCATCCCACTATGCGCCATTCCAAGAACAAGTTACTCATGGTGGGATATACCGAAATTGACTGGTATGCCTGATACTGATAACATCTTTAAGAGCCCATTGTGCAGCTGGAAAAATGCAATCACTTGGAAATAGGCAGCTCCTTTAAGGACAAGAGCCTGGAGGTTGTGCTCAATGGAGCAATGAAATTGCAGACCTTCCTCTTCTCCTGGGATCACTGTGACAGACATGACACCAGGCCACTCTAGTCTGCGATTGCCATCTGGGCTGAAGCAGTCTCAGTTTTCTCAAGGAATGCCCAACACTGTAAAATTGTTAATGACCATCTCCACTTCACCAGGGTAAGTGCCAACGTCGTCTCGCCAATATCTCACATGCACGCTATCTCTGCTTATGTACTACCTCCCACTAAGGATCATGCTCTGCCATTCTCAGGGTTGCTGCAATATTCCCCATTCACCCTCACCAATTCCTGCCCAAGCACCAACACTACGAACTCTGCGTGCCCTCTGTGCTGCCTACTCACCCATTAGGAACACCTCCCCATTTGCACCAACAGTAACAGCTGTGCTATATACTTTAATCTTCTGTTAATACCTGCCTCTCTCTTGCTCCAGGAAGACAACAAGCCACAATAGGGCAGAAAGACTCAAGATAGGTGGTGGGTAGCCTGACATTGGTGTCTTACCCCTTATGTGGAAGCCATCTTGAGTCTGGCTGTCCATGTGGCTGGTTGACTATATCTAAGGTCCTGCACTGGTATCGGAGGCTGCTCTTGATTTAATTTCAGAACATCACATGGAAAATGCTGCTTCCAGAGATTACCTTTCAATCTGTCGGTCAGTTTTGGGTACACTACTCATTGCAATTTTTCTGAATGACTGAGATCTGGGTGCAGGGAGCAGCATCACAGAAGTTGAAGATGATACAAAACTTAGCAACTAGTAGATCAAAATGAAGATATTTATAGTCTTCAGGATAACACTGATAGAATCATAAAACTGTGACAGCATGGAGGAAGGCCTTTAGATCCATCATTTCCATGCTGGTCCTCCTAAGGAACAATTCATGTACTGCCTCTCCCCATCCTATCGTCACATCCAAGCAAGTTTCTCCTTTGCAGATACTTTGAATATTTAGAAAACGTAGAGAAATTTACCACACAGTAGGAGGCCACTTTGATCATCCTGAAAAACGAACCACCCAGCATATTCCCATTTACCAGCACTTCATCTGTCTATCTGGAGATTACTGTACTTGAGCTGCGTATCCAGAAAACCCTTTAAATGAGCTGAGAGTTTCTACTTCTGCTACCCTTTCAATTGCTGAATTCCAGACCCCATCACCTACTGGGTGAAAATAAGTGTCTTCGTCTCCCACTAATCCTTCTACTGTGCCAGTTTTGAAACAGAGCTTAGAAAACTTACAATATTTCAATTCTGTTGAGCTGGCCCAATTAAAATTCTTGAATAAACCCATAAACTTGCGTAGTTCAAATCCAACAGGCTGAACAGGAATATATCATCAGGCAAGATGAGAGCATGGATTATTGTGTAATATCAGAGTTTGTTAGATATAGTCAAGCCACTCTTCTAACAACTAAGAACTATTTAAGTAATAACCAAAAAACACAAAAGTTAGACTTATCAGGAATAAAAGACAGACTTCAAACTGGATCTAAAATCTGGCTCTCGGACAAAAACCCCATGTGTTACGCTGACAGACGCCCCTGACTAACCATCTCTAATAACAGTCAAAATCCAGGTAGACGTCCCTGGTTAACCATCCCTGATAACAGTCAAAACCTGGACAGCAGTCCTGACTAACCATTCGGACTTCGTGATTAACTCTAATGAAACATAACATCTTCAGATTGATATAATACCAACTTGGGGTGAGACAGCACTTCATCTGCCCTCAGGATTGGAGTACTCAAAAATACATGATGCTCAGAACTCTTACTTTACAGTTCATTTGGGATTGATCAATAGTCATTTAATTTAAAAATCCTACATCTAATTTGCCAATAATGTGGCAATGGTTATATTTCTATGCATATAAGATCTTATTCACTTGAAGATAATAGAGTGTCTTTTTTTATTTTAAAAAGAACAAGCTGTCATTCAAAAACTTTTAATTGGCTAAACTTTAGCTGAGGAAAACGTTGCTGGTAAGACTCTTGTGGATGTTTTACTCAATACATTACCATAGTCCTTTCTTACAAAAGTTTCTAAAATACTGACAGAAATTAATAAAAAATAAAAAATTCATGACTTACTTTTCAATTGCAGTATAGATTAGATTACTTACAGTGTGGAAACAGGCCATTTGGCCCAACAAGTCCACACTGATCCTCCAAAGAGCAACCCACCCAGACCTATTCCCCTACACCTAACACTACGGGCAATTTAGCGCAGCCAATTCACCTAACCTGCACATCTTTGGACTGTGGGAGGAAACCTACGCAGACAATGTGCAAACTCCACACAGACAGTTGCCCGAGGCAGGAATTGAACCCGGATCTCTGGCGCTGTGAGGCAGCAGTGCTGACCACTGAGCCACCCTACTGCCCTGACTGAAGAGCTTCTAATTAATCATACATTGCACACTGCTACTCAAAGTTCAGTTTGTCAGTGTTCTAGGATTATAAGTGTGCCTGCAAAATACGTCTTCTTTCAAAGATACTGCATTAATACAAAAATGACCCATTTCCCTTGTCAGACAAAAACTATCAGATTAACTACATCTCAAACTAAAATATGAAATCCAGGAATACTCACAACCAAATGACTTTAAATCCATGCCCCCTAATCACTGACCCCTCAAGTAATGATTGAGGTCTTTCCCATCTATTATGTTCAAGTGCCTCACAACCTTGTACAACTCAATAAAATATCCCCTCAGCCTCCTCAGTTTTAAGGAAAACAAAGATGGCCTATCCAGTCTTTCTTCATAGCTGCCATT
This sequence comes from Chiloscyllium plagiosum, assembly GCF_037043375.1. NCBI lineage: Eukaryota > Metazoa > Chordata > Chondrichthyes > Orectolobiformes > Hemiscylliidae > Chiloscyllium > Chiloscyllium plagiosum. The sequence continues at coordinate 20,300,462 of NW_028270170.1, read as the reverse complement.
TTTCAATACTGGCAATATCCTTATGAATCCACTGCAACTTTTCCAGTGCAATTACATGCTTTCTGTTCTGAAGGAGGTCACCAGAGTTGAACTGTTAATTGTGTTTTCTCTCCCCACAAATGGATTCCAGGGCAGTGACTTCAAACAAAGATAAGGTATCTTGGTCATGCTTGTTTCAGGTTCCTCAGTTAAGCCAGACCTGCCCGCGTGATTGGTCTGTTCCAGTCAGGCTTTTGTAGAGCAGCAGCCATCTAAACTACAAGGCTAAATTCTTCTTCATGCTCCACACAAAACCAAAAGCAGCAGGTGAGTATGTTCCACAGAGCTCCTGGCGGCTGTGATGATCCACCTCCCTGTATCCCTGCCTGCCTGCTCGCTCCCCAGACACTGAAGCACTTGCCTGACGGTTGCTGCCTGCATGACAAGTGGATGGAAATTGCTGAGCTATCTGCATGCGGAGGCATGGCAAGAGCTACAGATACGTGAGCAGCATTTTATTGTACAATTTATGACATAACAAATTAACAGCTTCAAGAGGATAAGCTCTCAGTGACAAAATGAATGGGTCTTCCAGGTTCATTAGTTGCTCTTTTAGTGTTGGGTTTGTGGGCTACCATGATGCCAAGTGGTCTGAGTAGTCTGGCAGTCATTTCTGAGATGTTTTTGATGTAGGTGAGAGAGGCGAGGGTTTCTGGACGTGTGTTGTCTACTTTGTTGGATTTGTTGCTGAGAAATTGGCAGACTGCATTCATTGGATACCCCTTCTTTTTGATAACACTGTATAGGTGATTTTCCTCTGCCCTGCACAGTTTCTACAGAGCTTCGGAACCAGGATACATGAACAGCAACTAACCACAAATATACATGATCCACTCTCACTAGTATGCTTACATACAGATGAGGAAGGACGCCACTTTGACTGGGACAACACATCCATCCTAGGAAAAGCCAAACAGACACATGCACGAGAATTCCTAGAAGCATGGCATTCCAACAGAACTCTATCAACAAACACATTGGATCCCATTTACCATCTCTGAGAAAAAGGATCGGAAATGACACCACCACTGGAAATGACGTCACCACAGGAAATAACATCACCAACCCAAGGATGTCTAAACACATAAATAGAAAGCGAACCATACCACCAGTGCTTCATCCAGAGGCTCACTGATGATGTTACCTAGTATGGTGACAAAATGTCTGAAAATGAACCTTCCAGCTCAGCAAGCAAACCTACATTCAGAATCTTAACTTGAGCTACAAATCTTCTCAAAACTTGCTAACCTCATAATGTAAACCAATGCACCATCCCCTCAAAATGGCAACTGGTTGCTGCTCTCTCTGTTGACAAAGTGTAGATCCAAAGATTTGGCATGGCTTATAGTATCATCCTGAAGTCAAGTTTGAAGAACAACCTCAGCCATGATCAAACCTGCTCTACAGTCTTTATTCCACATCACACTCTGGCCCTCTTTCCAACTGAGCTAATGAGTCCTACCCCACATATACATCTAGTTGCTGTGTTTATTCAGAAACTCAGAATTGGCCATAATGCACACCTTGATAGTGACAGAATTTTATCGTGACAAACATATCAAAAATACACCATGCAATTTACACCAGCTATATTAGATTAGATTACTTACAGTGTGGAAACAGGCCCTTCGGCCCAACAAGTCCACACCGACCCGCCGAAGCGCAACCCACCCATACCCCTACATTTACCCCTTACCTAACACTACGGGCAATTTAGCATGGCCAATTCAGCTGACCTGCACATCTTTGGACTGTGGGAGGAAACCGGAGCACCCGGAGGAAACCCACGCAGACACGGGGAGAATGTGCAAACTCCACACAGTCAGTCAGTATTATAAGGCTATTGACAACAGTGTCAATAATTGAACTCTTTCCTTTCAAGGTTCCTCTATTCTCACTCCACATTCAGCATACACAAATGTAGATGTAAAAATTTTATTGATTGTAATAGTTTTAAAACATACTGATCACATAATATATTACTAGGGCAACTAAAATCAGACTTGGCAGAAAGACAAGTAGTTCTGTCACGAGGTCATAGTTAAGAACAGAACTGTTTGACTTGAAGTCATTACATATGGATGACATTTTTCACATAGGTATCATGATTCTTATCACTGTTTCTTACCTAACTCAGCTCATTAACTACCTGACCAGCCCCTGTAGTAATCCTCATATCTGATTTCAGACCCATCTTCCCAACAACTTGCCACTCTGCAGATAACCTGAATCCACCAACATTCTTTGTGTCCATGCCATCTTTAAAAGGCCTTTGTGCATTCAGCTAATCACTGGCTGCCTGAAGCTGCCCTGTACAGTTGCTGACATTTGGTGCAGATGGGTCAAAGAGGGGTACCATGCTGTGCGGGCATGGACCTGGGGATGCTGCTGGAAAAAGTGATTCAGGGCAGCATTTCCTCTTCCCTCAGAACCAGCAGGGGAACAAGACACCAGACCATGTCGGCTTGGTCTGAAGTTGCCCCTACACTCAATACGTTCTCAATTGCCTGGAGGAAAGCTCAGCAGAAGTGCCAGTATCGTCTCTACAACACAAAACATCACTCTATCTCTGTCACTATACCCATCTCCCATCAAGGCTTATGTTCTGCCACTCTCAATATTGACAGGAAACATCATCTCTCATTTGCTGCTACAGAGCCAACCTCTCAACAGCATTATCCTTGCAATCCTTCTGTACTGCCTAACCACTCAGGTGTCAGACTCAGCACTCTCCACACCTGCACCAAAAGTAACAACTGTGACATCCACACTCACCTTCCATAAGGGTGGCCTTTACCATGAATCTGTGTTAGTTCATGTCTAGAACAAGCGTTTTGATTAGTTGTTATCTACACAGTCACTGAATCTTATTACAAAAAGCTTTTACAAACAAGCTCTTTTACAATGCTTGATATGAAAGAGAATAACAAAATATCCTCATTACATTTCTGAATATGCAGGAAAGATGACAATCAGTTCTATTAAATCCTTGAACTAGTGATGGTCACCAATTAAAAAAGGAACACATTCCTATATTTTACTCAATGTTTTTGTTTGAAAAGCAGGAATTGTATTTGTTTGAAACCTTTATCTTCTTGAAGCTCCTTTATATCTTTAGAGACTAAAGACCTTAAAGTCTAAGAAGTATCATGCTTCTTTTCAATACAATGTACGTCAGTATGGAGACATGATAATCCAAAGATTTGGCATAGTTTATAGTATCATCCTGAAGCAAGGAAAGGAGTCAAGGCCTAAGAACAACCTCGGTCAGGATCAAACTTGCTTTATTGTCATTATTCTGCATCACATTCCAGCCCTCTTTCATGTCACAGTCAATAATAATAGGAAATGCCGTATTTGACTGATAGACAGAAACGTTGTTGTAGACTTGAAAAGGATTAAAGATGCTAAATTGACTAATAGAAATGACAGTATGTGATACTTCAAATATAGGGTCACCTCTGAGGAAACTGTTTAGATTAGATTACATTACAGTATGGAAACAGGCCCTTCGGCCCAACAAGTCCACACCAACCCGCCGAAGCGAAACCCACCCATACCCCCACATTTACCCCTTACCTAACACTACGGGCAATTTAGTATGGCCAATTCACCTGGCCCTGCACATCTTTGGACTGTGGGAGGAAACCGGAGCACCCGGAGGAAACCCACGCAGACACAGGGAGAACGTGCAAACTCCACACAGTCAGTCGCCTGAGGCGGGAATTGAACCCGGGTCTCTGGCGCTGTGAGGCAGCAGTGCTAACCACTGTGCCACCGTGCTGCCCCGTGCTGTTATGATGGTGGACCATGAATTGTACTGATTTTTGTAACCAACTAAGTTTTGAACTTGACCTGAACTCTCATTAATTGTATCAAAATGGCTATTATAAAAGTGGCTGTGATTTAATGTCAACATTAAGTTCATGTCTTTTGTCACTGTGCAATCAATTCATTTCATGGCAGCAATTTAAATTTAAATCCATCTTGACGACAGAATTCAACTCAATTCAAGATATTTTATATTAACCCAGACTCTACAATTCATGTTGTGCAAATTCAAAAACAAAGACCTGCAACTGAAATTACAATATGTTACAAAACAGACATGCAGCTAACATATCTGCACAACATGGAGATCTATAATTTTGTGTTCAATAAAATAACAGATTATACATATGAGAAAGTATAGATCTAAAAGACATTTTACTTGCATTTTGCAAAGATTTAAAAGATAGTATATTGGTTACATACTGCAAGAATGTAATGAGATTGTATTATTAACATACAGTTTTAGGCAAATTCATTTAAATTATTTACTTATTTTAAATGCGACCATCAGTTCTCTAGTTTTTCATTAATGCATTTACAAAATCCATTAGAAATTTGGAACTGTTACACCCCCAGAACATTTTGATACGTGACTAGTGTAACAAAAAAGTAAAACGTCATAAGAATTATTTTATTTTTGGAATGGTTCCAGAAAAATTCTGATGAATGTTTTTAACATACCCTTCTTTGAAATGATCTCTCACTAATTTGTTTGTTTTTATTAGTTCTATTTTCCATGATAACCGTTTACCATGTTGATAATCCTAAACGTATGATATTGAAGTTTAGTGCAAACATTAACACTATAATATGAGCTATTTGCTTTGCCATATGAGTAGTAGGTTATTCTGTATTTCTGCTATCAATAATATTTCTGGACTTATCTCACTTGTCAAGTTGTACTCTGGATAGTTCTCCTTTTAACATTTTTATGAAAGTTATCATTTGAAACTCGATTAACTTGTTGATCCTGTTACTTGCCTCCATGCATGCATGCCTCCAAATTGGCTTCAGGAGTCCAACAACCGCCTGTACAATTCCAGTAAATAACCTTTCATCCTAAAACAGTGACTCACATAACCGGAAATTTCATGAAAGGTTCCAGGGGAGATAAATCAGCCAAAAATGCAGAAGAATTTAGTGACCCAGAATCTCCCCAAGATTGCACTAGCTTCCTACTGAAATTTACCAGGAGAATGTCAGCTCCAAGCTGATTATGAGAGCTTTTTCACTGCCTTTTAAAACACAGAGTCTCCACTTGCTCCTGTCAAGGTGAACAAGAGGCAATTGTTGGATTGGGGGAGCATGAACCTCTCTAGGACAGTGATTCCGCTACTAATCCTCAATTGTGGATCCAGCACTGTAATGGTAGATGACATGCCAAGTAACTGCAGAAATCCTGGTTCAAGTGTTAGCTTTGCCCAATTTTAGTCTGTTGAGTTAAAAGGTTATGCAATGGGTTCAGATGTCATTTCAAACAATTTTGGGTGGCATTTTAACAATGGCATACCATTCCTAATGGTGGAACTAGATGCATGTGTCACTTCTATTTTTTTTGCTGGTTCACGCATGATTCTAGTTTAAAGTTAAAATGCTGCCACTGCACATGGGAGACAAGTGTGACCACGCATCAGGTTGGCTTTCCAGTGGTGAAACCCATCCGTAGTTGACAACAAAGCAGGTACAGGCAAGCTAGAAAAGGGCCTTATTGCCAAACATGAAGACTCTTCAGAACGTTCACAACTGTCCTGTCCCGTTCTATTGCCTTTAATATTAGGCATATTGAGGACAAAAAGGAGGCATGGTATTTTTTAAGTTAAACTTCACTTTTTAAATAACTCACATTATATTGATTTCATTTTATTCATATGTGCATCACTGTTATTTTAAAATTAGCTTAGTCAGAAATCTAAATGCGTTGCGTGGAAACTATTTGGCATGCCAGTGATGGTTACAGGGGAGAGAGGGTCATTTCCATTATGGTTTCCTTCAAATAGAGTGTTCCTTTGTTCACTCTTTACTGAATGTTCATGTTAAAGTGCAATGTTGTCTTTGACACTTTGTGGGAAGTGGTTGAAAGTGCAGTGGCAGCCAGCCTTCTCTTCAATGCATTGTGAAGGACATCATCAGAGATCACCCTCAGCAGAGGTAATTTGAATGTTGCAAGTGAACTCAAAGCCCTAGAAACTTTGCCAATGAACACCCTGCATTGGTTTGTTATCAGCACAGCATTGACACTGCCCTTTACATCCCATTTTTTTTACGTTGATCAAGCTCCCTTGTTTCTACCAACTCCCACCACCTTAAGGATTCTTACTTCATTCCACCATTCCCCTAACATAAGCCACACCTCGTCACCACCGCTGACTCATGTATGTCAAAGCTGAGTCCCTATGCAAGCTGCAATTCTGTTGTTCCTCTCACTTGTGCTGTAGAACTCAACAAGGATATGTATGGGTTATGCATGACCTCATGCACCCAGTCATGGAAAGCATGCATGTAGGTGCAGCAGGCAGTAAACAAGGCAAACGGTATGTTGGCCTTCATTGTGAGAGGACTCAAGTACAGGAACAGGGGTGTCTTGTGGCAATTATACAGGACAGTGGTGAGGCCATACTTGGAATGTTGTGTGCAATTTTCATCTCCTTATTGAAAGAAGCATGTTCTTGCCATAGAGGGAATGCATTGAAGGTTTAACAAATGGATTCCTGTGATGGCAGGACTCACATGCGAGAGGAGATTGGGTCAATTAGGATTGAATCACTGGAGTTTTGAAGAATGAGAAGGGATTTAATAAAAACCTGTACATTTTTAACAGGACCAGACAGGCTAGATGCAGGAAAGATGTTCCCAATGGTGGGGCACTCCAGAACTAGGGGTCATAGTTTAAGGATAAAAAGTAAAATGTTTTAGAACTGTGATAAGGAGAAATGTCTTCACCCAAAGAGTGGTGAGCCTATAGAATTCACTACCCCAGAAAATGTTTTGAGGCCAAAACATTAAATGTTCTCGAGAAGGAGGTAGATATAGCTCTTGTGGCTCATTGGGTGATAGGGCAAGATTAGACTATTGAGCCTAATGATCAGAACTCATATTGAATAGTGTTTCTATGATAACAATTGACCTGAGACACAATTTCATGTCACATTTAAACTGATGTGAAACAGCTGACACAGATTCTCTTGTGAGCTGGCTTTATCTCGAAGATATGACTTTATTTTAAAGTGTTTTATGGTAATAGGGATTCATGGCATGCAAATGTATTACATGTGTTAACCTACCACAGAACAAATGCCGTTGACTGAATGTCGACATCTCGATGTGCCATGAGGATATCAAACTTTCGTATTCAGCCCAAGTCTGTTACCTCATTCTCCATATTTTCCATGCTTGAGGGCCCCATAACTATTCCCTCCACCCCTGCCCTTTGGCACATTATCTCAATCAACACTTCGAAGAGGGGGAGGTGCTCTACTATTTTCATGGGTAGTATCTTTCTCCAAGGTTCAGTTCTGACCGATCAAGTGTATGAATCCTATGGCACTACTGGAAAAAGAGTGAAGTTTTGCCACAGCCAGCATTTATTTTTCAACTATAACACTTGCAAAAATACTTCAACCAGCAATTGATCGAACTGCTGTACACAAATTGTCTATCATTATCTATACAACCTTAGCTGCTCTTCAAAAGCGTTTTATTGGCTGTGAAGTACTGGGGCAAGAACCAATGAAAGCTGCTATATAAATGCAACTACCTCTTTTATGGGGTCCCCTTGCAAAAGAAGGCACAGCAGGAGGGGATGGGAAGAAATTGCTGGATAGTCACTTCCAAACTCCAGCACTCCCATGATAGTGGTCATTTCCCACCATTTTCATCAAAAGTGGCCAAATGGGTGGCCTAAGGTGTATCCTTAAAGGCATTTGCATCCAATTGATACATGTAACGGAGGTGGCTCCCACTCATTCTGTTAAATTCAAGCTGTTGGGTTTGATATATTATGAAATTTTGAGCTATTGACTTTGTTTAACTCATTATTCAAATTAGGAATCAACTTAGGGTGGTATGATGGCTTAGTGGTTAGCACTGCTGTCTCACAACGCCAGGGAATTTGTCTGTGTGGAATTTGCACGTTCTCCCCATGGCTGTATGGGTTTCCGCTGGGTGCTCCAGCTTCCCTCCACAGTCCAAAGTTGTGCAGATTAGATGGATTGGCCATGTTAGAATGTGGGGGAATAGGGTTGGCCTGGGTGAGATGCTGTTCAGAGGGTTGATGCAGACTCAATGGGCCAAATGGCCTCTTTCTGCACTGTAGGGATTCTACATGGGCACAAGCAACATATTGAAATTCTATTATTTAACATACTGAATAGGACCTCCAGCAACATAGAGGGACAACAAATGTCTCACTGGCTAACCAGTGGCTGTTAATATCAGTGATTACAATTCCAGGCCACTGACCACTATCATTTCTGTAACTAGACATCTAGACAGCAGAGATTATTTGGATTATTTGAACATATGCAGATAAACTCTGTTTAATTGTTTACATTTCAAGGCTGCACAAATACCGAATGTATTTGAAATCTCCGTAATGACACTTTAACTCTTTCATAGCTGTATTTGCCTAGAACACTGTTTTCTACTTAAATGTTTCAGTCAGCAAATGCTAAATGCTTTGAAATTCAATTTACAACAATTTCCATCTCCTGATTACAACAAAATCGGGTAATAAAACATTTGTTTAGGAAACATGTCAGTTTAGCTGAACAAATTATCCAAAGAGCAAAATTGAATTAAGAGTGCCTGGTTTGTTTGGACATATTGCGCTGACTTTTACCGGCAAATTAGTTTCTTTGTGCTTACCTTTATCACTTTGCATCTCATCTGAGCAGAAACCATATGGCTGTTTCTAAGGTTCCCTACTCGAAACATCAGGCACATTTTGCCATCACGTTGGGAGATGACTGCATTGTGACTAAACATCAAAGTCTCTGCCCTTTTCTTTGGCTGGGACATTTTGATGAACATACACCCGATCAAAAAGGCATCCACAATGGAACCAAGCAAGGATTGGAACAAGAAGAGGATGATGCCCTCTGGGCATTTCTCAGTAATGTATCTGAAGCCATAACCAATGGTGGCCTCTGTCTCTATGAAGAAGAGAAAAGCAGATGGAAAATTGTAGACATTGGCCACACACGGGGTATAGTTCTCACCATGGGTCTGGTTTATATCTCCTCGGATGTAGGCTATGATCCACCACATTGAAGCCATCACCAGCCAGGCAATTGTATAAGTCAGAATGAAGATTAGGAGGTTCCATCTCCACTTCAGATCCACTAAAGTAGTGAACAAATCAGAAATGTACCTACTTGTCTCTCCACCTAAGTTTCCATGCTGCACATTACAACGACCGTTCTTGTCTACAAACCTTTGCCTTTTCTTTTTTACGGGAGCACTGTAGGTGGAAACCCGGGAAGTGTTCACAACTTGATAGTCTTCACCGAATTTTCTACGGAGTGCAGACATCCTTTCAGCAGCACACTGAAAACATCAATCGCTGTCCGGTGTAGTTTTATTCTTGAGGCAGCTTTAGTCTTTGTGTTATGAGGCAGGTCCCCTTTCGAATCTGGGAGTTGGATAGGCAATAAATGACATTGTTTAGTTGCTAGGTAGCCCAGGATTTTCACTTCGAATGATGTTTCCCCGTTGCTAGGTAGCTTAATGCTTCCAGACAGTGTAGAAAACTGGGAGCTGTCCTCGCTTCAGCTGCTCTTGTGGAGATCTGTGAAGGTAGAACGCTCAGGAACATGTGCAGCATTGTTGCAGGAAGGCTGCTGTGGTCTTGGAGACTCCCTGGGAACTGTATCCAGCATCACGGTGATTCTGGAGATAGGAGCTGTACACGGAGCAGACTGACCAATTGGAGCAGAATACTGCCTTGCAATGGTCCCTCAGGGAAGTGATAAACGGAATGAGTGAACAGCAGAGAGAAAAACAGAGGCAGACTCATAAAAAAACAGATAAAGTAAAATGAAAATGAGATTGGGAAACAGAGCCATGAAGCAGCATAACAAAAAAGGAGTTTAAGAAGAAGGGAATGTAAGTGATGGCCGTAGATCATCTTAGTGATGCAAAGTTCAAGCATCCGCAATACTATCACTACATTTATTGTTCCATATTAAATAATGGATTTGTTGTTCATTAACTACATGTCTTTAAAATCATTACAAGTCAAACATTACTAATAATAGGTCCTTATTCCAAACTGCAACTTGAATAAATTTAATTGAAATACATTGGTTAAAAAAAAAATCTAAGCGACATTGTAAAATCTAAGATCTTTCAGAAAACAATATCAATTTATAAAGGATTTAAATGAAAATGAGAGTATGATTTCAACAAAACCTAATGCTGCCCCCTACAGACAGAAGGTACTTTCAAAATTTAAAGAAGTTGGAACTCTGAAAGGATGTTGAGGGACTTTGATTGAAATCCTGTCTCATGGTTTATCAGAGTTTTAAATGAGTTAATACCAACAAAATAGCAGAGAAAAGAATTTCACAAGGATGTGAAACCATCTGATCTTAAGAGACCTAACTTTTTTTTTCTGTATGTGAAACTTTATGAAATAAACATATATTATACACATATATATAATACATATGTGGTGGTAATGGTGGAAGGTTGTTTTTTGGGCTGGAGGTCCATGTCTAGTGGTGTTCCACAGGGATCCCCACTGGCGCCTCTGCTGTTTATGAGATATATATATATATATATATATATATATTTATATATATACACACACATAAATGACTTGGATGAAAATGTAGGTGGGTGAGTTAGTAAGTTTGCAGACAATACAAAGATCGATGGATTTGTGGATAATGTAGAAGGGTGTCAAAGAATATAGTGAGATTAGTTGCAGATATGGGTGGAGAAATGGCAAATGGATGAGTGTGAGGTGCTGCATTTTGACAAATTAAATGCTAAGGAAAAGTATACAGTTAGTGACAGGACCCTGAACAGCATTGACGAACAGAGGGATCTTGGGTTCAAGTCCATAGCTCCCTGAAAGTGGCCACACATGTAGATAAGATGGTAAAGAAGGTCTATGACATGCTTGCTTTTACTGATCAGGGAAAAGAGTACAAAAGTCAGGATGTCATGTTGCAGCTTTATTATACCTTGGTTAGGCCAACAGTATTGCATTCAGTTCTGGTTGTCACATTACAGGAAGGATGTGGATGTTTGGAGAGGGTGCAGAAGAGGTTTACCAGGATGTTGCCTGGATTAGAGGATATGAGCTATAAGGAGAGACTAGAAAAAATTGGGTTGTTTTCTCAGGACCGGGCGAAGCTGAGGGGAGAAGTCTATAAAATTATGAGTTGCATAGATAGGGTTGACGGTCAGAATCTTTTTCCCAGAGTTGCAATGTCTAATACTAGGGGGCATGCATTTAAAGTTAGAGGGGGAAAGTTCAAAGGAGATGTGAGGTTTTGACACAGAGAGTGGTAGGAGTCTGGAACATACTGCTGGATTGGTGGCAGAGACAGATATGATAGGGATGTTTAAGGGACTTTTAGATATGCACATGAATATGCAAAGTTTGCAGCAATATGGACCAAGGGCAGGCAAAAGGAATTAGTTTAATTTGGAGTCATGTTTGACACATTGGAGGCCGAAGGGCCCATTCATGTGCTGTACAGCTCTAGGTTCGATATTAAATATATTAAGAGTTAAATAAATCAAAGCAATAACAAGCTAAACTTTCATGCTATGAGCATGTAAAGTCCTGAGAAAAGGGAATTAGAAAGGCTTGTGAAAAGTTGAAAATGGATTTCAGGTAATCACATGCAAATATTGCATTCTGCTATGGCACTTCAAACAGTTAATAGTTACAGAAGTTCCAAACTGAAATAAAGGATATTTGATGAGTCAGGAGCAGTTCTAGTAGCTTGTAGTATTCATCATTTACTGAGAGCATGCTGTGATGAAGGGTTTCATAGAGTAATTTGCTCATAATCATAATCATTGTTTGATTGTCATGAAGTCAGCTAGGTGGATCTCATAGAATATGAATTCCCTAGTTGGGGCTGTTAACCTGGTCTAATTAGGGAGCCCTGGCTGACAGATACAATCAGCAATGTCAGAAGTTCACTCTGTGAGCTGACTCTGAGGAAGCCAAACCAATGATAAATACTGCGTCCATGTAAATAAAGTGTGGCTTGGTGACGGGATTCTGACCTCTGTGGAACTATTTGAATAGCTGCTATCCCAATCAACAGGGAAACTACGGTCTGATCAGTAATAGCTGACATAAGAAGGAACAGAGCCCAGGTTCACTAATGACATTAGTATGGTAGGTTACTTAGTTCAGTCTGAAAGAGAGCTAAATACTGCCACATACGTGACTCTGATTACCTTGATTTTCATCAATATTCATATACCAGAAGCATTGCGGTTTCTGCCGTTAGGAACCAACTACAACTCTACCTCACTATACATCCCACAAGAATTAGCTGCACAGCAACTATTGATGATAGGGAAACAGATGAAGCAGGGCTTTGTTGCTTCTTACTTATTGTGAATACTGTGGGAAATAAACAACAACCAAACTAGTTGTGTTTTAACTCCCTCAGTCCATCTGGCTTATACCAGGCAGAGGGAGTTCAAATGTTCCCCTTTTTAGTTCCCCAAGATTCATCATTGTAACTTCGCTGCTTTGCACCGCTGTTAACTATGTGTTACATTTATTACTGCTTGGTCTCTGGACAACTGGAGCTGTGTTTAATACATAATGAAAAGAATGACAGGCTGGAAGACATAATAGCAGAGACTTAATTTTTCTAATTAGTACAATTTCTTTGCCGATGGGTTTAATTAATTTTTGTCATGTTTTCTGTTGGTGTGTCATGAATTTCCCATGATAATTTTCAGGCATGTTCAAAACCAAGTGTTCTTTCATTTGAAGGATTGATACGTAGCTACATTGATAATTGATGTACTTGAAGGATCTGACACCTGACTTCAACCATCTCTGAAATCAAGGCAAGGGGCTTGAGTTGTCATTAGTGTTCACTGTGTGATGAGGCAGCACCCCCAAGTACAAGTTCCCTGACAAAGCAAATCTCTTTAAAGGAAGTCCGAGTAAAATGTACCTGTCAGGTTTCCAGGATCTTACAGCTCATGAGCATGAGAATGTCACATCCATTCTGACTATGATTTGAAGGTTGGAGTTTTGCCTGTATCCAGATGGAAGGATAGAATGGACATTGCAGCCTAAAGAATTCCTAGCAAGGAAAAGCCCTTCACTGTTCATTGACTGCCAATCTGGAGCCAAGGTTTGGCTGAATAAAAAGTACCATCCGACCTTGGTCCTGTCAAAACTGCTCTTCCAGATGGGTCCATTATTTCCTGGTCTCATCCAATTTTACTTCTTTTATGATGCATGATCAAGATCTGGACTTCTTAAAGCACCGATTAAAAAATTCCTTGTAACAAGTTCTCTGATGATGACTTAGTTGAAATGATTCTGCGCATATCTCATAATTGCTAAATATGCATGATAGCGCATGAGCGGGTTTCTGGAGTTTATGGATTCCTTGGTGTAAAAACTCAACTGAGAGGAACGTATGACCTAGTCACTTTAAATGAACTTGCAATCAAAGCTCCAGTCACAGCTCGATTGAAATGATCACAGGTTAGCAATTCAAAACTTGTAACATGTCTTTGGATATGGTATCCGTGGATAAGTGTAATACTAGAAAAGAAGCATTCACAGGTTTTTGAAATTTCCCATTAATTTCCTATGTTATAATAGTGACTATGTACTTCATTCATAGTCAAAGGGCTTTAAGAAGGCCAATGATCATGACAAGTGCTACATCAATAAATGTTTTTGTTCCTTCAATCTGCCTTTCAACATAAGTGCCTTGCCCATTCTCCAAGTGAATTGAAGCTATCACCAAGTTGTTGTGGTTCTATTCGCCAAGCCGGGAATTTGTGTTCGGCTCAGCGAACAGAACCACAACAACGAGCTCCTGAGTTACAAATCTTCTCACAAACTTTGCTATCACTAAGTATTTCAAACATGTTTTACACTACAGCTTACCCTCATAAAATACATCCATTTCACTTGGCCCCTACTTCAGAGTAATTTTATGTTCTTGCCTTTCTTTCGTGCTCTTTTTCTCACATGGTCATCCATGTCTACAAAACTGGGAGAAAACATTGCCTGCAGATGACATGTTGCCATTCAAATACCAGCTTCATGCATTAGGGAGCTGACTTCCCATTTCCATCTTTACTCAGGCCTCCTCATTTTAGCATTTCCGTGTTGTACTCACTCACTGATACAATCAAAATCAATTAGGAATTCAAACGATGATGAAAAGCATACAGTTCCTACAAAAGTCACGAAGAAACAGTCAGAGATGCCAGTGTGGCAAATGTAATCAGCATCTGAGAGCATCATTCCTCCATTGTTGGTCTTTCATCCTCAATCTCCCATAAATATCAATTGGTTCCAACTCCACCTCATGTATTCTGTCTTCCAACATGTACCACACACTCTTACCCTTGTTATCAGCAACTCCACACATAAATAAAGATTGTGTAAAGATAATTTATTGGCATTGTTGAAGATACTGCTAACTACGGAAACAATTTGTACAATATTGCAAATGACTGAAGCTATTAGTGCAGCCTAAGGAATCTCTGATTTAACCTGAAGCTAAAATATCAGGAAGACGTGGTGACCTTGATAGCAGAGGCAGAGGCAGTCATTTTTCTTTCGATTAAGTTAAAAATCACACAACGGCAGGTTATATTCCAACAGTTTTGTTTGGGAGCACAGGCTTTCGGAGCGCTGCTCCTTCATCAGGTAGCTGTTCCACACTTACCTGATGAAGGAGCAGTGCTCTGAAAGCCAGTGCTTTGAAATAAACCTGTTGAACTACAACCTGGTGTTGTGTGATTTTTAACTTTGTCCACCCCAGTCCAACATTGGCAGGTAGCATAGGCACAACATTAAATAATGCAGATGGAGACATTGTCCTTTAGACATTTCCAAGATCTAGTGGTGACACACGAACAAACAACAAGAGCAGGCCACTCAGCTGATCTGATTTTAATCTCAACATTCCTGCATATCCTCAATGATCGTTCATCCCCTTCATAATCAGAATCTATCAACCTCTGCCTTTAAAGATTCTGCATCCACTGCCTTTAGAGAAAGGGAATTCTAAAGACTCACAAATCTCTGAGGGAAAATAAATCCTCATCTCTGTATTAAATGCAAACTCTTTATTTTTAACCTAGAACTCCCCAAGAAGAAACATCCTTTTGACATCCATCTGGTCAAGTCCCCTCAGGTCTTACATGTTTCAATTAAGTTAAAAATTACGCAACACCAGGTTCTAGTCCAACAGGTTTACTTGTAGCTACTAGCTTTCAGAGTGCTGCACATTCTCCCCGTGTGTGCGTGGGTTTCCTCTGGATACTCCAGTTTCCTCCCACAATCAAAGATGTACAGGCCAGGTTAATTTGACATGCTAAATTGCCCATAGTGTTGGGTGCATTAGTCAGGGGTAAATATAGGGTAGGATAGGGGCATGGGTCTGAGTGGGTTACTTTTCAAAGGGTCAGTGTGGACTTGATGGGCTGAAGGGCCTGTTTCCATATTATAGGGAACCTAATCATAGGGCAATCTGCTCAATTATTAGCCTAGTAAAACTTCTCTGACCAGCTTCCAATGCACTAATGTACTTCCATAACTATGGTAACCAGTCCTGTACAAAGTAATCTAGATATGGTTTCACCAATGCCCTTAATAAATGTAGCATAATCTCTCCACTCTTGCCTTTAACTTCCTTCACAATAAAACAAAATATTTTGTTAGCTTTTCTGATGACTTGTTGTACCTGATTAGATTACTTACAGTGTGGAAACAGGCCCTTCGGCCCAACAAGTCCACACCGACCCGCCGAAGCGCAACCCACCCAGACCCATTCCCCTACACCTAACACTATGGGCAATTTAGCGTGGCCAATCCACCTAACCTGCACATTTTTAGATTATGGGAGGAAACCGGAGCACCCGGAGGAAACCCACACAGTCACGGGGAGAATGTGCAAACTCCACACAGAGAGTCACCTGAGGCGGGAATTGAACCCAGGTCTCTGGCGCTGTGAGGCAACAGTGCTAACCACTGCGCCACCGTGCCGCCCACAACTGCAGACTCACCTTCTGATCTTCATGCAATAGGACACCCAAATCTTTCTGCATCTCAGAGTTCTGCAACCTCTCACCATTTAGTGGCACTCTCAGATAATGAGTTGGACATTTAGAACTGAAATGAGGGGAAATTTCTTCATTTAGAGGGTTGTGAATCTTTGGAATTCTCTAAGGCAGGAAGCTGCGGATGCTCAGTTGCCCAATATATTTAAGCTGAAAATGTGTTGCTGGAAAAGCGCAGCAGGTCAGGCAGCATCCAGGGAACAGGAGAATCGACGTTTCGGGCATAAGCCCTTCTTCAGGAATGTATTTATATAGCCCCAATATATTTAAGGGCTATGAATGGAGTTAAAAGACATTGACAAACGTGGGAAAGTAAAGTTGAGTTAGGAAATTAAGCATGATCAGGACAGTCTCAAAGTTCCAAATTATTCTGCCTCTTATTTTCTAATATAGGTCAAAATGTTTGATTATATGGTCACGGGCTGCAGTTATAAAGATAAGTAAAAGTTGTCTCTCCCTATTAGAACACAATCTGTGCTAAATCTCTCCTTTCCTGTCCAAGAAGCATAGATAGAGAATGGCACTTGATCCATGATAAATTCTCAGTGTTTGGAAATATACAGCAGCACCAGTATTAATATTCATCTCCTGAATGCTTTCCCTTCAAAGACCTTTCACGTGGGAAGTTGAGCATCTGATACATCCCGCCATAGGAGCACATGACCACTGTGGCAGCCACTTTTTAAATGCTATTATTGCAGAATATAATATCTAAATGAAAGATCTGTGTTATGATTTATGCAGGATTCCAATCATGTGTCTCTCCAACTATCATATGCCTTATCCAAAAGTCATTCTACTGGTCACTTGAATGCATGGTACTGGGTAGGTTTAAAATTAACTATTGGTCACTGCATATGCTGTATGATGGTTTACGCTTAGGTCAATATTGTGATTATAGTAGACCTATCGTAAATGTGTAACACTAAAGTACAACAAAATCATTATTATCTCAAGAACATTTCTTGCAACATCTTCATGGACTCAGCAGTGAAGCAATAAATCCTCTTACATCATTCATTTGTCCAACTCCCACTGTGTATAATGTTCCCATTATCATTTATAATTTATGTATATGTACAATTTACATACTTATCAGCAGCTTCTTACCAAATAACTGTAATTAGCAGTGTGTATGATAATTCCTACCAAATCTCAGGACCCATATTCAGCTTGATAAGCACATAGTACAACACTGGCCTCAACCAGAAACTCAGCACTACATTGTTAGTAACGAACCTGACCACTGAAACTGAAGAAAAGCATTTGTGCAGGAGCCATGCGATTTTATTGCAATCTAAATTATATATGTGTCCCCCTAAGGGCACAGACAATCCAGAGTAAGAAACCAATTTGCTGTTTACTGCACAAAACACAAGTTAAATATATGCATATATTTGAATTGCTTTAACAAACTTGGTCAATCAGGAATTAATTTCCTATTCCATGAAAACCCAACTCCTCCCATTCTTTCTGTGGACTAAGTTAGAGTTAGTTATGCCATTGTCCTGTGCCCTATCATGACCTATAGGCTAGCATAAGTTAACTGCTTAGCCACTTGCAAGGAAAGTGATGACATTGTAAGGTAGCAGATGCGGTACTTCAATTGAAAGTAATTTTAAAATTAGTGGACCTGCCATGGTGTTACTCAGATTGCTATTGTGGAAGTATAAATATCAGAATATGCAGCTGCAAAATACATATAAATACTAATTATCAGTGCCAGTTGCCTGGACATGAACTGATTACTGAAAAAAAAATGATTTTCAGTTTTAATTGCTAGTAATTTACAACAGTGGTATTTTTAAAGTATCATTGATTAACGAGATAAGGGGGTAATTTTCCATCTTTATGTTCTGGCATGGAGCATTCCACGTCACGGTATTGTTGGAATATCTGGCCAAGTGTGGATAGTGCAGCTGCTCTGCATTCTTTCCATTCAATTCCACTTAACATCAGTCATAATTCACAGAACATCGGGTAGTTTTTGTTGCAGTCTTTCTACTCTATCATGTCTAATATCCTATAATATGTTCTGGCTAAGAAATGGACTAAAATGGAAGAACATTAAGTGGATTCTGGAAAGGGAGAAGGTAATCTGAGGACAAATTAAGAGATGTCATTGTCCCAAAGTACCAAGAATCCAACTATAGAACATAACTTGCAGAGAAGCTTGTGCTTAATGTACTTTACAGTAAATTTTCTGGGATCATTGCTTTCTGTCCACCTTTCAATCAGTTTACTTATTTTGCTTAAACATCTAACAACATAAAAAATTATCGTTTATATGTAGAGTGCAGGAAAGAACTTAAACATGAGAACATGAGAATACTGCAGTATCCATGTATATACTCTCTCACATACTCACAGAAAACACAACTGTCTAATTTGATTGAAGAATAACATGCAGAAAGGATTGACATAAATAAATGGGAGAGTCTTTTTAAGCAATGGTGCCTTTTGTCTCATTTCTTGTTTGAAGAGTAGAGTTGTGCACGAAGATGGTCCCTTAATAAAGGACAGTTCTCTGACCGCTGTACCGAAGTTTCTCATTGCTGACCTTAATTACATCAGGTCATTCAGGCAATTATCTGCTGATTAGGGCTTTCCCTACTGATGTGAATTTAAATGTGAACATTATAAGTAACACTCCTGCTAGTATGCTGGGCACAATTAGTGAGTGTTCAAAACCCATGATATTTGAAATTATGGATGAAATTTTCTATTCACTGGAGCAGCATGAGCAATATCATAGAATGTGAGAAAATACAGCAAGAATGAAAAGTAATCAGGATTTCGTGTCAAGAAAGTTTTTTTTCAATTTTTCCCTTAAACTTTAAATACCAACTTCAGAATCTCACCATGAAGCAGTTTTTAAACAGCACCGCCAATTAGCCACTTCTTCCCTGAGAAATGTAATAGTGCGGTTTCCCGATAAGCAAATTAGAGCAGACACCTACAGCTGCAGTTCATATTTGGTTGCCCTGGCCACCACTGAACTCCATCTTCAGCACAATGCCACTGCATGCTCCCTGGTCACCACTCTCCTTTACCCACACAAGTTGGCAACAGCTAACCACTAGTCTCACTATAGCCTCGTGCCTGCTCTAGGGCCAACCCACATACCACTTCAGCCCTTCAGGACTTTCCGTTGGAGCTTAAGGACAAGTATGGCTGCATGTTTTCTGTCAGCATCCTGTGCTCAGGGACACAGAAGCATCGGCACACATCAGATCAGATGACTCAGCTTACTTTCCCAGCACTCACTCACTTGGAGGCTTTCAGTTTCTGTGGTTGACAAGGCATTTTACTGCAGTTAGAGAGAGAGAGAGAGGGAGGGAGGTAGGCAGCTCATCATAGGGGTGGACATGGCACTGTGCGGCACCAAGATTTGTCAACGTCACACCTGCAGCTTGTGCCAACAATTCATGTGGCAAAAACACCGTACACGATCAAGCAAATGGTCATGTCTGAACGGCAAACGGAAGCAGTCCTAAACAAGAGGTAGCTACAATCTGGGTGTACACCATGGTCAGCCAAGGAGCTTGTTCGATCCCTGTTTAAGGGCCATGGTCAGTCAGACACTTTGCCCTGACAGAGTCTTTGAATCTGTGAGCTAGCGGAGTGGGGGTTGGGGTTCAATCATTCAAATGAAATTAATCTAGGGATCACAGGTAGATTGGTCAGGGAGACTTGGTGAGATCAGTCCAGATGCTGGGCCTATATTTCTTGCAATGAGAGCAAGGGAGGGAACTGCCTATGATGAAAGTGGGTGGAAGAGCAGTTAGTGGTGATTCAAAGGGCAGACGGGTTAAGAAATGCAGAAAGTTGGAAAGGTTAGCAGTTTGGGAGAAAGAGATGAGTGAGAGCTGTTGAGTTGACATAATGTATGCAGCAGTGAGAGTTGCAGTTCAAAACATTTAGTGGGAAATACGTGCTCTGTTGGAGTTAGGAGTGGGATGCAGCTGAGGTTTAAAAATGGGGAGTTCTGTGTATGAGGAAAGATGTTGCAGGCAGCAGTGAGAGTGGCAGAAGATGAGCCTCACTAGGAGATGGGTGCCATAGTAGAGATAAAATGAACATGAAGTAGAGGAGAGAGGACTGTGACAATTACTCTAGAGAAAGGGGGAAGGGTCATTGACCTTGGGGCATTGTAGTTGTTCCACAGGACTTACCCAGATAGTGACCTCTGATCAGACTGCCAGGACCTGTTGTCAAGCTTGTCCTCCAGGAAAAGTCTGGCCCTCTGCCCCAGAGTCATTACCCTTTCCATAAGGCCCCTCCGCAGTGCCATCTTCCTCTTCTCCAACATCTTCTGAATGAATACCAGTCTGGACAGCTTGGGAATGCCAGTGAATGTGGCACAGGAACCAGATGTCGTTGAGCAGACATCTGCTGAGTGGCAAGTTATTCTGGGAATGGCCTGTGGTAAGATGGGGCTGGAATGTGACAAGACAGATACCATCGGGGGGTAGGTCGGTAATTTACAAGGTGAGTTTGGTAAGATGCAGTGAGAAATATCATGAGGTCACATGGCAAAAACCCTCCAAAAGCTTTAACACAACTGGCACTCCCAAAAAAAATAAGATTCATCCCAGCCCTTAATGAATAATGGAACTGGTTTGAGTGGCTAATTGATGAATTCTGTTCCATTGATCAATATCTGCATTTGTGATTTGTAATAAGGACATGAAATATGTGTGAACTTTGGCATCACGCAGTGTATAAAACAACTCTCATCAATTTGAAACTTTCCAATGTATCAACAATTAAATACTAAAAAGCTGAGAACAGCAATTACTGCTGTCATGGCTTGCAGTAAAGCTCATATGTCCCATCCTGTGGTATTAAAATAGTCATAAAGCAGAGAATGGAAGAATAATTTGAATCCTTCTTGTACTTGTGAGATTTCAAAGCACTGAAGATTTAAGTTTTGGTCTTAGTTCATCCAAACAATGTCTTCTCTTTAGAAATTACATCCCAGTGGCTCAGTGGTTAGCACTGCTGCCTCACAGCACCAGGGACCTGGACTCGATCGCATCCTCAGGCAACTGTCTGTGTGGAGTTTGTATGTTCTCCCCATGTCTGCATGGGTTTTCTCCTGCAGTCCAAAGATGTGTAGGTTAGTTGAATAAGCCATGGGAAGTTACCCATAGAGTCTTGGGATATGCAGGCAATGGGTATTAGCAATGGGAAATACTGGGGTATGGTAAGGAGGTGGGTCTGGGTGGGATGGTCTTTGGAGGGTCTGTGTGGACTCAATGGGCCCAAAAGCCTCCTTCTGTACGGTAGAGATTCTATGTCTAAATTAAGCATTCAGAGGATGTGTTGATGCATTGACGGTACAGAAGATTTAGAACAGAAATTGAGGAACCTTAGTGAAGGTCAAGTTGTAGGATCAGATTGCAAAAGTGTAACATAGAGAATGAGGGATGAATTGAGAGAGAAGTGGTGGTGAAGGCAAACATAACAGACTCATTTCTTAAAGAACGTCTGTGAATAGTAGGTCAGTTGTGGTATTGGGAGGATGAAGTTCCACAGTTTTATGGCCTGGAGGAAGAAGGAACTTGAGCAGGAAACAATGCAGAAAAAATGAGGAATAGCTAAAAGAAAAACCCAAGTGAGGCTTTGGGAGGAACTATTAGGATAAATTCAGGTGAGAAATATTGCTAAATTACAGAAATGCATGAAAAATGGCATGGATTGATAGATTTAAACATGATTCTTTTTTTATTATTTTTCCAGAGTCTTTAATATGCTTCAGGGAGTCAGTGATGTAGTGATCACATCAGTAAGGCCTACTAATCCATGGTCCCAGGATAATACCCTGGGGACATCATGTAAATCTCACTAAAGCAAGCTGATTGAATTTGAATTTGATTAATAAATTGGAATAGCAAAGGTAGTCTCAGTAATGGTTACCATGAAACTACCAATTAGCCTAAAACCCATCTGATTCACTAATGCCTTTTAAAGTAGATCATCTACCATCCTTACCCAGATCTGGCCTACACGTGACTCCAGATCCAAATTGAATTTAAATGTTCACCATCTGTTATGGTGAATTTGAATTCGTGGCCCAAGAGAATTAGCCTGGGTGTCTGGATTACTTGCCTAGTGATGGTACCACTACTCCACTGCCTGCCACGCAAGCTTCAGATCCATGGTAATGTGGCTGATTCTTAACAGCACTCTGATATGGTCAGTAAGCTCATTAGTTTAGATTAGATTAGATTCCTTACAGTGTGGAAACAGGCCCTTCGGCCTAACAAGTCTACACTGACCCTCCAAAGAGTAACCCACCCAGACCCATTTCCCTCTGTCTAATGCACCTAACACTATGGGCAATTTAGCATGGCCAATCCACTTGACCTGCACATCTTTGGATTGTAGGAGGAAACCAGGGCACCCGGAGGAAACCCATGCAGACACGGGGAGAATGTACAAGCTCCACACAGACAGTCACCCGAGGCTGGAATCAAACCCGGGTCCCTGGCGCTGTGAGGCTGCAATGCTAACCACTGAACCACCGTGCCGCCCTTTAGAGGGATTTAGGGACAGGCAACAAATACCTTACTAACAACACCCAAGTTCCATAAAAGAATAAACATTAGTACAAATTATTTCTGCCCTTGATAATTTGAATGCAAAAGAAGGAGATGAGAATAGCTAAGGTGGGGTCCCTGTGTTGGGGGTGGGTAGGTTGTTTTGACTTCACAAACAGATATTCATGTGGATTTATGGGGAAATAAAATGTAAGTCGATTTCAGGGAGTGAGATTTAATATTCCATCACAGAGTACATTTTTCAATTACTGCTAGAATTCATGTTGCATTTTTTAAAAAATAATTGCTCTCTTTGTTAGTCAAAGAGTGGCCCCTTGTGGAAATATTTTAAAATGCACCATATAAAATAAAATTCCCTACAACATGGTTGGTTTTAAATTGAAATAAAAGTTTATGGTTGACAATATATATAAAGTTAAAAACTATTTCTGACAGGAATGACATGTGTTTTACAGAAGTATTAACCAATTTCTTTGAAGGAACCTTAGGCTCTTTTAGTAATTATGATTGACCAGACTGATTTTTATTCAATTAGAACATATATCGTTATGAGATTTTCAGTTGTGTTTCCATCCTTGTATTACTTATTTATTCCATTGTAGCTGATTAATTTCATTATCATTGATGTGACCTTTGAAAAACAAAGTAAAAGTAAGCCAGAATTTAAGCAGCTTTACTCCTTAAAGGTCACAAAAATATATTTTTGATATTTAGCAACACTGTAACATACATAACATTATTAAAAATCACACAACACCAGGTTATAGTCCAATAAGCTTTTGGAGGGCTGCTCCCTCATCAGGGAGATGTGGAACAGGATCATAATTCACAGAATTTACATAAACTATTACAGTGTTATACAGCTGAAATAATATATTGAACAAAGTTAAGGTATCTCGAGAATGTGACTTAAAAGCAGTTCTGGGATTTACATATTAATGAAAACCAGCAACCCATTCTAAAAGATGAAAGACTTAACAGCAACCTAGGTTTGTTCCATATATTGTTTCAGTTGCATGACACTGTAATCTTTTGCTATAAATTCTGTGTCTTATGATCCTGCTCCACAGCTGCCTGATGAAGGAGCAGGGAAAAAGTACTGAGTTGGATGACCAGCCATGATCATATTGAATGGCCTCCTCCTATTTTGTATGTTTCAAGGTGTGAGATTGACACAGTACATTGCCTTACAGTAAAATGCAAGCCTGATTTGATTGAAGATGGCTGAAAAGGAGGGTAAGCTGCCTGATTGTGTCACTGCACTAATTGGGACAGCAAGGCAAGATTTGGATGGCACCAAGGAAGGAAGTGACCGACTCTGAGAAACTGCTGCAGCCATTCATTGCAGGTCTCTGCTTCCTGCAGGTGGATTGGGGCGGTGCCATGATGATTGCAAAGATGAATATTGGATGCCAATGTCTGTGGATAAGGGGTAGGCGCATCTGCTGCCTGTGAATCATGTCCGGAGATGCTACTTGTTGCTGAGCAACATGGAGGCTGGTCACAGCCAGCGGTGACCTGAAGTCGCTAGGCACTCGCACTGACTTCTATGTTGAGATTTCTCAATACCTAGCCTGTTTGATGTGTTTGGTAAGATAGGAAGCTGAATGTTAGTCAGATGAGTTGTGGCATTAATAAAGTTTTAACAAACAGTTATCCCCCTTGACAACTCTCCTCTGCCTCATGAGAAACTCACCATGCCAGAAACATGGCAGACATGGAACACGATGCTCATGGTGTAGAGAGAGACCTCACTGGATGTCTCATCCCATTTTACCACAAATCTTCCATTGTCCACATCGCTCAGATCCCTATAAGATTGGCCCTTATACCTATCCTATTTTTTAGTCACAGGCTAGTGTACATTGCATGGTTTGATTCATTCTCTGCTCTTCTGATCCAGCACTGGAAACTTTGGTCAAAAGAAGGAACCTAAGGGGTAACTTTTTCATACAGAGGGTGGTGCAATGAGCTATCAGAGGAAGTGGTGGAGGCTGATATAATTACAGCATGTAGAAGGCATCTGTATGGATATACGAATAGGAAAGGTTTAGGGGGATATGGGCGAAGTGCTGGTAAATGTGACTAGATTAGTTTAGGATATCTGGTCGGCATGGATGAGTTGGACCGAAGGGTCTGTTTCTGTGCTGTACATCTCTATATCTCTAAATAGCCAATTAAAGTTAGAAATGAGAAAAAATATATAGCACTGTGCAGTGTTAAGCATGTACTTTCTAATAAAGTTGATGCATCTGCACTCGATCAGCAAAGGGTGATACAAAAAGAGAAGTTGCTGGAAAAGCCACAGCAGGTCTGACAGCATCTATGGAGAGAAAGCAGAGTTAATGTTTCAGGCCCAGTGACCTCTCCTCAGAACCGTGTGATACTGACCCTGGGGGACAAATCTTGGAAAGGCCAATCTCCCGATTAGCAACCCACCACGAGTTTCACAACTGAAAAGAGCAAATCCAGAACCTCAGATCATGTAGAACAATGTGTCAATCCAGGACAAGTTCAAGCTTACAGAAAAGGTTCCACATGATGCTTTTTCATGGTTCAATTCATACTTTGTTTTTCTATTGTTGAGCTGCTGTAGCTTTGGCATCAATGATTTTCTGTGTTTTTCAGCTGTGAGTATAATGGCCCATACTGATTACCAAGTATCCATTTGAGGTCAATAATTCATCTGTGTTCAGAGAATTTTTTTAAAAAAATCAATTAAACCACTCATCATGATAACTTTTCATTAATTTGTTGAATAAGTTAGATCACTACACGATTCCTCTGGGTAATTCAAAAAGTAATAATAACACTGGGGCATCAAGAAGTCTACCAGCCTACCTGCTCAATATGTAGAAGATGTATGACGTCAGCTGTTATAAAAGGATAAAGCTATTGTTGTTGTAGGCTTTGTACTGTTTCAGCAGCATGGTAAATCCAGCAATCCAGGGCAGTTGCAAAATGCGGCTCTTTTTAAAAGGAACATTATACTTCCGTGAGGAAGATTTAAATGTTAAGCCACCCTCCACTCTAAGGAACAATTCCCTGTGTCACTTGTTATCAGAGCTGAAAAATGTGTTGCTGGAAAAGCGCAGCATGTCAGGCAGCATCCAAGGAGCAGGAGAATCGACATTTTGGGCATAAGCCCTTCTTCAGGAATGAGGAGGGTGTGCCAAGCAGGCTAAGATAAAAGGTAGGGAGGAGGGACTTGGGGGAGGGGCATTGGGAATGCAATAGATGGAAGGAGGTCAAGGTGAGGGTGATAGGCTAGAGAGGGGTGGGGGCGGAGAGGCCGGGAAGAAGATTGCAGGTCAAGAAGGCGGTGCTGAGTCCAAGGGTTGGGACTGAGATAAGGTGGGGGGAGGGGAAATGAGGAAGCTGGAGAAATCTGCATTCACCCCTTGTGGTTGGAGGGTTCCTAGGCGGAAGATGAGGCGCTCTTCCTGCAGGCGTCGTGTTGCCATGGTCTGGCAATGGAGGAGTCCAAGGACCTGCATGTCCTTGGCAGAGTGGGAGGGGGAGTTAAAGTGTTCAGCCACAGGGCGGTTGGGTTGGTTGGCGCAGGTGTCCCAGAGGTGTTCTCTGAAACGTTCCGCAAGTAGGCGGCCTGTCTCTCCAATGTAGAGGAGGCCACATCGGGTGCAGCGGATGCAGTAAATGATGTGCGTGGAGGTGCAGGTGAATTTGTAATGGATATGGAAGGATCCCTTGGGGCCTTGGAGGGAAGTGAGGGGGGAGGTGTGGGCGCACGTTTTGCATTTCTTGCGGTTGCAGGGGAAGGTGCCGGGAGTGGAGGTTGGGTTGGTGGGGGTTGTGGACCTGACGAGGGAGTCGTGGAGGGAGTGGTCTTTCCGGAACGCTGATAGGGGAGGGGAGGGAAATATATCCTTGGTGGTGGGTTCTGTTTGGAGGTGGCGGAAATGACGAAGGATGATACGATGTATCTGGAGGTTGGTGGGGTGGTAGGTGAGGACCAGTGGGGTTCTGTCCTGGTGGCGATTGGAGGGGCAGGGTTCAAGGGCGGAGGAGCGGGAAGTGGAGGAGATGCGGTGGAGAGCATTGTCAACCACATCTGAGGGGAAATTGCGGTCTTTGAAGAAGGAGGCCATCTGGGTTGTTCGGTATTGGAATTGGTCCTCCTGGGAGCAGATGCAGCAGAAACATCCCATATTCCCAATTCCTTTGCCAAAACGCCATCCCATATTCCCAATTCCTTCGCCTCCGCCTAGGAACCCTCCAACCACAAGGGATGAATGCAGATTTCTCCAGCTTCCCCATTTCCTCTCCCCCCACCTTATCTCAGTCCCAACCCTCAGACGCAGCACCGCCTTCTTGACCTGCAATCTTCTTCCCAACCTCTCCGCCCCCACCCCCCCCCTCCGGCCTATCACCCTCACCTTCACCTCCTTCCACCTATCGCATTCCCAACGCCCCTCCCCCAAGTCCCTCCTCCCTACCTTTTATCTTAGCCTGCTTGGCACACTCTCCTCATTCCTGAAGAAAGGCTCATGCCCGAAACGTCGATTCTCCTGCTCCTTGGATGCTGCCTGACCTGCTGCGCTTTTCCAGCAACACATTTTTCAGCTCTGATTTCCAGTATCTGCAGTCCTCACTTTCTCCTAGTCACTTGTTATCACCATAGAACATAATTTTACATTATTTATGGACATATAGAACTTCAATTCCAATATGCCTTCATTGGTCAAAACATTGAACATAGGAGCTGGGAATGACATGTTGCAACTGTACAAGAATTGACGAGTCCACTTTTGGAACACCACATACAATTCTTGTCACCCTTCTATAGGAAAGATGCCGTTAAACTTGAGAGGGTGCAGAAAAGATTGACAAGGATGTTGTTGGGGTTGGAGGGTTTGAATTCTAAGGAGAGGCTGAATGGGCTGGAGATTTTTTTCTCTGGAGTGTTGGGTGCCGAGGGGTGACTTTATAAAGGTTTATAATATCATGAGGAGCATTGACAGTGTGAATATCCAAGGTGTTTTTCCTAGAGTGGGGAAGAAACTAGAGGGCATAGGTTTTTAAGATGAGAGGGGAACAATTTAAAAAGGACCTGAGGGGTAACTGGTCATGCATGTATGGAATGAGCTGTCAGACAAGGTAGTACCAGTGGGTACAATTACAACATTTAAAAGGCATCTGGATGAGTTTATAAATAGCAAAGGTTTAGAGCGATATAGGCCAAATGGTGGCAAATGGAACTAGAGTTGAAAAGTGTGGTGCTGGAAAAGCGCAGCAGGCCAGGCAGCATCCGAGGAGCAGGAGCATAAGCCCTTCTTCAGGAATGACAATGGAACTAGATCAGATTGGGATGTCTGGTTGACTGTGACAAGTTGGACCGAAGGGTCTGTTTCCATGCTGTATGACTCTGCATGATTATTAAAAAACGACTAATAGGTTAATAGTTTTGACTGTATTTAAATCAGTAGTTGTGTATCAATTATGGGTGCCATGGTGCCTCAGTGGTTAGCACTGCTGCCTCACAGCGCCAGGGACCTGGGTTCAATTGCCCCCTTGGCCGACTGTCTGTGTGGAGTTTGCACATTCTCCCCGCGTCTGAGTGGGTTTCCTCCGCGTGCTCCAGTTTCCTCCCACACTCCAAAGGTGTGCAAGTTAGGTGAATTGGCCATGCTAAATTGCCCATACTCTTAGGTGCATTAGTCAGGGGTAGATATAAAGGAATGAGTCTGAGTGGGTTATTCTTCAAAGGGTCGGTGTGGACTTGTTGGGCCGAAGGGCCTGTTTCCACACTGTAGGGAATCTAACCTACAAAATCAAGGGAGCTTCAAAGGGATAAACTTAAAAAATGCGAACATACATTACAAACTGAACTGCAAACCTCTAGGGGTTCTCTCAGATTGTGAACATGATGGGAGAAAAGACAGCAGTCTATGCACGAGACATATTATGTATCTCTCCTTTTCAAAAGAACAAGGAAAAAAGCCAGTTCAACCAGTATGTGTGCTTGTGAGCTGAGGTACTCATGTTTCTTAGTCTAATTTCAAGCACTACTGTGTTATGAAAATCAAAGTCAAAGAGCCAAAAAATTACTTACCCCTGTGTTGCAAGTATGGGGTATTTTAAGCCAGCGAATCAGTGAGCCAGTCAAAAGGAAATAGGACAAAAATATTAATCAACCTGAAAGCCAAGAATCTCCAAATTAACTGGTCAACCACTAACATTTCACTCCCCACTCTTCACTAATAATCCACAGACAGAACATACCGCTTTTGGAGTTACTTCTTATTTCTATTCTCTATTAAGTTTTCTTGAATTTTCTAACTAATCAACTCACTCGTTAACCTGTGAAAGCCTGGCTAAAGGAGCTTCTTTTAAAACATAGTCGAAATCTGTCCCATTTATGCGATAATGCCACATAAAATGATGGAGCTTATTCTCAGTATGAAGTGACTAGGTCTCCTCAAAGACTGGTTGTTCTTACTCACTGTCCCCATGACTTGTCTGACCAGCCGATCTTCCTTTCCACCTATCCTCTCCACCCTCCTCCCCGACCTATCACCTTCATCCCCACACCCACTCACCTATTGTACTCTATGCTACTTTCTCCCCACCCACACCCTCCTCTCATTTATCTCTCCACCCTTCAGGCACTCTGTCTGTATTCCTGATGAAGGGCTTTTGCCTGAAACGTCGATTTTCCTGCTCCTTGGATGCTGCCTGAACTGCTGTGCTTTTCCAGCACCACTCTAATACAGAATCTGGTTTCCAGCATCTGCAGTCATTGTTTTTACCTCGTTGATTTTAACCCTACTGCGAATTCTCTTGCAAGGACGCCTGCCTTGAAGAAGTATTCCTCCTCTCTCTACAAGAATCTCAGGGAGTCCCTCTCCCACTGCAACTCCCAGGTCATTTCCTCTGTCCTGCAGCTCTTCAACCATGTCCTGAAACAGACTCGCTACCACAGCCACATTTGCTTCCTCAGTGCCTGCCTCCATAACCAACTCATCCCACAGGGACTCCGGACCACCTTTAAACCAGCAGAGTTCGGGTCAGAACAGGACAAACAGTACAGACTACAGATTCAAAATCACCAGCAACGGTTCTCCTTCAAGATCCTCCGCTCCACGCTTGCAGCAATGCACCAGCACCTAACCTCTCTACAGTCAGCCCTGCCTCAATTGAGGGCCACATCTGTCAGAATTGCAAAGGACCCCTTCTGTACTACATCCTCAGGATAATTTATTCCATCAATAAACAGTATTTCAACTCCATCTCAAATATCAAAAACTGTAGGTACAACAAACTTTTATATACCCACCTCCATAACCAGCGCTCCTCAAACATTCCAGAAGATTCCCCTGGCCTCTGGAACTGCTCGGACGCCATTAGCCATGTGGCTGATGCAGCTACCATCCCCATGGTGATGGATGGTGTCACTTCCGCCCCTCGCAATTCCTCATGCACCACACATGATATCACTTTCACCCCTCACATCGTCGCTGATGTCACACGGTCAGTGACTTCCGCCACCCCCACTGCCATGTTTGCCACCACTTCCGGCCCCACCAATGTCACTCATCTGCATTCTGCTGACATGCCCCCCACAGATCCCACTGTCACCATCCCCACCCCACCCCCCCCCAGAACACTGAGGGGAACACCACCCCTGCTCATGACTCCACCCCCATTTCCCCCACCACCACACCCACTCCAGTTACAGGGTCCGCCCCTACTCCCAGCTCCACACCCACACCAGATCCCAGCTCCCAGCCCTGCCGAGCTTTCACCATTCCCCCTGACCGCCCCCTCACTGAGGACAAATGATCAGTCCTCAGCAAAGGACTCACCTTCATCCACCTCCGCCCACACATCAATGAATTTAATACACGCCGTGACATCGAACACTTCTTCCGCCGCCTCCGCCTCCGAGCTTACTTTTACAATCAGGACTCCTGCCCACCTTCCGAGGACCCCCTTGCCCGCCTCCAACACACTCCATCCACCTCGACACCCCGTGCTGGCCTATTACCAGCCCTTGACCTCTTCATTTCCAACTGCCGCCAAGTCATTAACCGCCTCAACCTGTCCACCCCCCCCACTCCAACCTCTCAAACTCACAACGCGCCGCTCCTCATCACCTGAGGAGATCCCCCACCCACAGCTTCCAACCTCACAGTTTAGGAACCCCACACTGCCCAGTTCTACCTCCTTCCCAAGATCCACAAGCCAGACCAGCCTGGCTGACCCATTGTCTCAGCATGCTCCTACCCCACTGAACTCATCTCTACCTTGACACTGTCCTATCCCCCCAGTCCAGGAACTCCCCACATATGTTCGAGACACCACCCATGCCCTCCACCTTCTCCAAGACTTCCATTTCCCCAGCCCCCAATGCCTCATCTTCACCATGGATATCCAATCCCTCTACACCTCTGTCTGCCATGACCAGGGCCTCCAAGACCTCAGTTTCTTCCTCTCCCGATGACCCAACAGTACCCTTCCATTCGTTTGGCCGAACTGGTCCTCACCCTTAACAATTTCTCCTTCGAATCTTCCCACTTCTTCCAGACAAAAGGGGTAGCCATGGGAACCCGTATGGGCCCCAGCTATGCCTGTCTCTTTGTTGGCTATGTAGAACAGTCCATCTTCCGTAGTTACACTGGCACCACTCCCCACCTCTTCCTTCGCTACATTGATGGCTGCATTTGCGCCACCTCGTGCTCCTGTGAGGAGGTTGAGCAATTCATCAACTTCACCAACACATTCCACCCTGACCTTAAATTTCCCTGGACCATCTCTGACACCTCCCTTCCCTTCCTGGACCTCTCCATCTCCATTAATGATGACCGACTTGACACCAACATTTTTTACAAACCCACCGACTCCTACAGCTAACTGAATTACACCTCTTCCCACCCTACCTCCTGCAAAAATGCCATCCCATATTCCCAATTCCTCCACCTCCACCGTATCTGCTCCCAGGAGGACCAGTTCCACCACAGAACACACCAGATGGCCTCCTTCTTTAGAGACCATAATTTCCCTTCCTACATGGTCAAAGGTGCCCTCCAACACATCTCGTCCACATCCTGCACCTCCGCCCTCAGACCCCACCCCTCCAATTGTAACAAGGACATAACCCCCCCTGGTGCTCACCTTCCACCCTACCAACCTTCGCATAAACCAAATCATCCGCCAACATTTCCACCACCTCCAAACAGACCCCACCACCAGGGATATATTTCCCTCCCCACCCCTTTCCACCTTCTGCAAAGACTGTTCCCTCCATGACTACCTGGTCAGGTCCACGCCCCCCAACATCCCACCCTCCCGTCCTGGCACCTTCCCCTGCCACCGCAGGAATTGCAAAACCTGCACCCACACCTCCTCCCTCACCTCCATCCAAGGTCCTAAAGGAGCCTTCCACATCCATCAAAGTTTTACCTGCACATCCGTCAATATCATTTATTGTATCCGTTGCTCCCGATGCGGTCTCCTCTACATTGGGGAGACTGGACGCCTCCTAGCAGAGCGCTTTAGGGAACATCTCTGGGACACCCGCACCAATCAACCAGACCACCCTGTGGCCCAACATTTCAACTCCTCCTCCACTCAGCCAAGGACATGGAGGTCCTGGGCATCCTTCACCGCTGCTCCCTCACCACCCGATGCTTGGAGGAAGAACTCCTCATCTTCCACCTCGGAACACTTCAACCCTAGGGCATCAAAGTGGACTTCACCA
Organism: Chiloscyllium plagiosum; assembly: GCF_037043375.1. Lineage (NCBI taxonomy): Eukaryota > Metazoa > Chordata > Chondrichthyes > Orectolobiformes > Hemiscylliidae > Chiloscyllium > Chiloscyllium plagiosum. Next base: position 20,268,005 of record NW_028270170.1, on the reverse strand, counting down.
GTTTCCTCATTTCCCGTCCGCCCACCTCACCCCAGCTCCAAACTTCCAGCTCAACACTGTCCCCATGCCTTGTCCTACCTGCCTATCTTCCTTTCCACCTATTCACTCCACCCTCCTCTCTGACCTATCACCTTCATACCCACCCCCATCCACCCATTGTACTCTTTGCTACCTTCCCCCAGTCTCCTCCCTGACCTATCAGCTTCATCCCCACACCCACTCACCTATTGTACTCTATACTATTTTCTCCCCACCCCCACCCTCCTCTTATTTATCTCTCCACTCTCCAGGCACTCTGCCTGTATTCCTGATGAAGGGCTTTTGCCTGAAACGTCGATTTTCCTGCTCCTTGGGTGCTGTCTGAACTGCTGTGCTCTTCCAGCACCACTTTAATCCTGATCCTGTCATGGCCAGATGCATCTGCAGCTGACAGATTGGTAAGGATGAGATTGTGTATGTTTTTCCCTCTTGTTAGTTCCCTCACCGCATACTGCAGACCCAGTCTAGCATCAATGTCCTTTAGGACCCAATCAGCTTGATTAGGTGGTGGACATCAAAATCCTTCACCCAGAGTACATTTTGCACTCTTGCCACCCTCAAAGCTTCAGGAGAAAATGAGGATGCTGGAAAATCTGAGTTGAAAAGTGTGGCACTGGGAAGAGCATAGCAGGTCAGGCAGCATCCGTGGAGCAGGAGAGTTGACATTCCAGTCATAAGCCCTTCATCAGGAGGGTTATGGCTGAAACATTGACTCTCCTGCTACTTGAATACTGCCCTACCTGCTGTGCTTTTTCCAGCACCACACCTTTTGATACTGACCCTCAGTGCTTCCTCCAAGTGTTGTTCAATATGAAGGAGTACTGATTCATCAGCCGAGGTAGAGTTGAACATGGTAATCAGCAGGAGGCTACCTTGCTCATGTTTAATTTGAAACCATGAGAGTTCATGGGGTCCAGAGGCAACGTTGAGGACTCCCAGAGCAACTCCTTCCTGAATGTACACCACAGTGCTACCACCTCTACTGGGTCTGTCCTGCCAGTGGGATAGGACATATCCAGAAATGTTGATGGTGGTGTCCGGAACATTGTCTGTAATGGATTAGTCAGGCTGTTGCTTGACTAATCTGTGAGATCACTCTCCCAGTGTTGGTACTGGGCCCCCGATGTTGGTAAGGAGGACTTTGCAGGATTGGCAGCGCTATTTCTTCCATTGTCTTTTCCAGTGCCTCGGTCAATGCCAGGTGATCTGTCCGGTTTCACTTCTTTGAGATTTTGTAGCAATTGATACAACTGAATGGCTTGCTAGGCCATTTCAGAGGCAGTCAAGAGTCAACCACATTGCTGTGGGTCTGGCGTCACATGTAGGCCAGACCAGAGTAAGGAGACAGACTTCCTTCCGTGAATGACATTAGTGAGCCAAATGGGTTTTTATGAACAACAATTTCATGGTCATCATTAGATTCTTAATTCCAGATATTTTTTATTGAATTCAAATTCCACCATGTGCTGTGGCAGGATTCAAACCTGGCTCCCCAGAAGATCAGCTAACTTTCTATGTTAATAATCCAGTGATAATACCACTCGGTCAGATATTTAATTAGTAATGGGTCAAAAAGTGATGGAGAGCAAGAAGGAAAGTAGAGTTCGGGCCAAGATGACATCAGCCATGAATGTACCAAATGATGGAGCCGGCTGGAGGGGCTGAATTGTCTCAGCCTGTACCGAGCTCTTATATTCTTATGCTCTAAAGGCTCTGTGTCTGAACGTGTACAGCATTTAAAATGAAACAAATGAACTGGTAGCACAAACAGAAGTAAAAGAAAATGTTAGATAGTGATTACAGAGACATTGCTGCAGGTTGATGTAGATTGGGGGCTGAATATTGAAGGGTACATGACATTTAGGAAGAACAAACAGCCAGATAAGAATGGAGGAGTTGTCTGTTAATTAGTATTATGAAAAGCCATGTCCTAAATTCAGAAGTACATGATATAGAAGCAGTTTGAATGGAGGTGAAAATGAAAAGGGCAAAGCCACTTAGAATCATAGAGTCATAGAGATGTACAGCATGGAAACAGACCCTTCGATCCAACCCGTCCATGCCAATCAGATATCTCAACCTAATATAGTCCCACCTGCCAGCATCCTGCCCATATCCCTCTAAACCCTTCCTATTCATGTACCCATCCAAATGCCTTTTAAATGTTGCAATTGTACCAGCCTCCACCACTTCCTCTGGCAGCTCATTCCATACACGTACCACCCTCTGTATGAAAACGTTGCCCCTTAGGTATCGTTTATATCTTTCCCCTCTCACCCTAAACCGATGCCCTCTAGTTCTGGACTCCCCGACTCCAGGGAAAAGACTTTGTCTATTTATCCTATCCATGCCCCTCATAATTTTGTAAACCTCTATAAGGTCACCCCTCAGCCTCCAACGCTCCAGGCAAACAGCCCCAGCCTGTTCAGCCTCTCCCTATAGTTCAAATCCTCCAATTCTGGCAATATCCTTGTAAGTCTTTTCTGAACCCTTTCAAGTTTCACAACATCTTTCCGATAGGAGGAAGACCAGAATTGCACACAATATTCCAACAGTGGCCTAACCAATGTCCTACACAGCCGCAACATGACTTCCCAACTCCTGTATTCAATACTCTGACCAATAAAATAAAGCATACCAAACGCCTTCTTCACTATCCTATCTACCTGCGGCTCCACTTTCAAGGACCTTGAACCTGCACTCCAAGGTCTCTTTGTATAGCAACACTCCCTAGGACCTTACTATTAAGTGTATAAGTCCTGCTAAGATTTGCTTTCCCAAAATGCAGCACCTTGCATTTATCTGAATTAAACTCTATCTGCCACTTCTCAGCCCATTGGCCCATCTGGTCAAGATCCTGTTGTAATCTGAGGTAACCTTCTTGGCTGTCCACTACACCTCCAATTTTGGTGTCATCTGCAAACTTACTTACTGTACCTCTTATGCTCTCATCCAAATAATTTATGTAAATGACAAAAGTTGTACAACTGTACCCTCTCAGTAACCCTAGAGTAGAATGGTGTATAAATGAAGAAATAATGGGAGTTTGTCAGAAAGATGCAGTGATAAACATGGAGGATGTTACTCCACATCTTGACTGGATAATCAGATTTGCAAAGGTAGCCTGGCTGCAGAGTTCACAGAATGTTTTTGGGATCAGTTTTTAAGACCGCATGTGCTGGACCTGACCAGAGGCCAGGCTATACCAGACCTAGGATTGTTTCAATCCAGTGGGGAGCTTCACGGAGACAGGCTTGAGTGTTGGAGTGAGGAACAGCACGGTGGCTCACTTGGGGGGACTGTCGAGGGGGGAGGGTGGGCACGGTGGCACAGTGGTTTGCACTGTTGCCTCACAGCACTAGGGACTCAGATTCGAACCAGCCTCTGGGCGACTGTCTGTGTGGAGTTTGCACATTCTCCCCGTGTCCGGTGAGTTTCCTCTTGGTGTTCCAGTTTCCTCCCACAATCTAAAAGATGTGCGGGTTGAGTGAATTGGCCATGCTAAATTGCCCATAGTGTTCAGGGATATGTAGGTTAGGTGCATTAGTCAAAGGTAAATATAGGATAATAGGGCAGGGGAATGGGTCTGGGTGGGTTATTCTTGGGAGGGTCAGGGTGGACCTGTTGGGCCGAGGGCCTGTTTCCAAACTGTAGGGATTCTATGATTCTATGAAAGTGGACAAAAGCTTCGTTGCAAAGCTTGACCCCAATTTGAACTTGTATTGGGTCTGTGGTTGCTCCCTCGGTGAAGATTACAGTTTGCACGTTGTTGTGAAGCAGCCGGGGAATGGTGATAAACTTGATGAGGGTATTCCACTATCCCTCATGTTTGGCAGAATCAAAGGGCTTTGTGAGCTTGAAGGTGGCCATGTCCAGAGGCCAGTATCTGGAGTATTAGCCCCCAACTATCTCAACAAACACCACTTGTGGTAGAGTCTCCGCCTCCAGGATTTGACTACTCAGGCACCACGGAGGGACTGCCACAGTAGAAGAGAAAGGTTGTGCAATGCAATAGAATTAATTCATGCCTTTGCAGTGAAGGGACTTTGAGCTAGCCGCAACCATAATATGATTCGATTTTACAATCAGTTTGAGGGAGAGAGAAGAGGATCCAAGAATGAGTATTTTAAAATTAAATGATGACAATTATGACAGCATGGAAGCAGAGATAGCTAAAGTGAATTGGTAAATTAGGTTCGGGGATAGGTCACTGGAGATGCAGTGTAAGTCATTTAAAGGGCTATTCAGGATACACAGAACAAGTACATTTCGAAGAGAAAACAAAATTCAATGAGTTGGATCCTCAATCTGTGGTTAACTAAAAAGGGTAAAAAAAAGTATCAAAGGAATAAACGTATAATTGTGCACAGATCAGTTACAGGTCAGAAGATTAGGTACACCAGTTAAAAAGCAAAACAGCATAGATTGACTAAAAGATTAATTACGAGGGAGAACATTAAATTATGAGAGAAAATAAGCAAAAAATATCAAAGAGTTAACACAGTGGTCCAACAGAAAGTAATGCTGGGGAGTTAATAGTGGAAGCTAATAAAATGGATGATGAATTAAATGGCATTTTGTATCAGTTTTCACTAGGGCAGATACATGTAACCTCCCAGAAATAGATATAATTCAGGAAATGGAAGAAAGAAAGGAATGCAAAAAAAAAAAATGACAATCACCAGCGAGATGGTATTAATGGACATCACCCCAAGATTATACAAGAAATGTCTCATGAAATAATTGGTGCACTAGATTTATTTTTATGAGATGCCATCAATTCAGAGACAGGAAAATAGTGAACACAACTTCTTTATTCAAATAGAGAAGGAGGCAAAGAGGAGGAAACTGTAGATCAGTTAGCATAACATCTTTCCTAGAGAAGATATGAAAAGTTCTTAGGGAAAGACATTGTATATTATAGCAGTGTACTTAGAGAAGCATTCAAAGTCAACTTGGTGTTAGAAAGGAAAAACAATTTGACCAATTATTTTAAGAAGTTACATCCTATTAGTAAAGGGAACCTGGCGGATTCCCAGAAGGCATTTGATAAGTTGCAATATCAAAGGTTTTACTTAAAGTCAGAGCTCATAGGCTAGGAACATTTGAACAATTGAGAGGTATGGGCAAAGGGGTAACTGCCACCACCATCTCTTTCCATCTATAACAGAGCTACATAAGGAGGTATTCAGTAAATAGCCAAAAACTTGATCAAAGAGGTAGGTTTGAAGGATCATCCTGAATAGAGAAAGAAAGATAGTGAGGTGTGGAAGACTAGGGAGGAAATTCTAGGCTTTTAATAATTTTGCAGTAGCCAACAATGGTGGAACAATTCGAAGTGGGGATTGTAAGGGGACAAGAAGAATTTATAGAGATAAAAAGTGATGAGGCAGAGGCAGGATTTGAACATAAAGGTGAAAATTGTAAAATTCAATGAAAGGGAGATCAGGCAATCAAATATGATCAATTTGAGACTCCAATATTAAGTTGGAAATTATCTCATCCATAATATTTCATTGAGATATTTATTTTGCTGTATTAACAATGATGCCATAGTCAACATTTGACATCATTCCAGGGTAAAGCTGACAGCAACGGCGCACGTGTGTCATAGTGAGAATCTACCATTTGATTGATTCAATAGTCTGACTGCTGCATGACTTGCTCACACAGCCCTGAACAGAGACTGTCACACTCAATGAAACGCCGATTCACAAGAAATCTCCACTGACCGCGCTGCAAAATGTCTCTGGGAAATTTTGAGATGAAAGACAGAAGCTGTTCCTTCACTGTTCACAGGAACATATGAGATGATTAATGTTGTCGGTCAATGGTGTAAGTTTGCCTCTAGGAATGTGTTTTCCCTCACGATAATGCTTATGTTATCCATCTTAAACTAAGAAATTAGGTGTGGACATCGTGGTATAGGTGGTCCTTGGATTGCAAAGGGGTTCTATACTTGAGTCTGAGTCTGCTTACAAGTCAATTTGCATACAAGGTGGAACACAATGCAGGACAATATAAAATAGCTATTCTTAAGTAAAATAAAACATTTGTGTGCAAGATCTCTAAAATCAATATTAACATAAGCCTCTATGGGCTCCCGTTCATAAATACAATGTGTTTGTAAACACCAGTGTTCGTAAGTAGGCTGTTCTTAAATCAGAGATTCCCTGTACTGAAAAAATGCAACAGACATTTATTACACTTAGCCATTATGTACAAAGCCCACATCCCTCAGGCACATACATGGCTGAGCTAATATGAAGCTTTTAGTTTACAACAGAGAGCAGCATGCTGCCAGTAAAGGGTCACTGCTTCAAATGATCCAAGGTAAGATAGAATTCAAGACCATTAGCTCCTCAGGTCATATGCTATAAGACAGTGAAGACATCATAAACATGTCTTCTAAAGACACTGACCATGAGACATAAGATAGTCGTCAAAACTGAACCAAACAAAAGAAAACGAAAGGAGCTCTCAGAAATAAATGAGCGTGCTGACAAAATCTAACTAGTGCATAATTTAATAAGGGTACAGTCATTTTATATAATCCTCGAAAACAAAGTCTTAAACATAAAGGAATATGGAAATGCAGTGTCTTCAGAAGCCCAAGGATTGAATACACTTAACCTCAGATTTCTGAGTTGTTCATCTCTCCTCGTAACCTCATTGGAGAGTTGACTATAAGTATAATGCTGCTCATTCTCATCTCCCTGAATGCATAAGTACAACTGTCAGATTAACTCCAAGTTATATTATCACTTTTGTTAATTCTGATTCTAAAGCCTCTTTTATTTTTGAAGCCTGCCTCAAAGTCTCTTCATTTTGACGTTGAAAACATTTCCATAATTTACTCATTTGGACTTTCCTTTTCTAAGAAAAGATTTGCTTAATACTTTATCACACTGATATAACAAGGTTTGGCTGAAAATGATAACATGATTCTTAACAGGCTAAGGTCATACAAGTGTAATTCTTCACAAATAACATTATGTTCTTGCTGGAAATTCTGCCTACAATTCAAAGCCACTATTAATACTGCCACCAGCTGGACATAGCGGTACTGCAGCCCTAACAATGCTCTTTATTTAGCATGGCTTGGGGGCGCCAGTGTGGAATGGGGTGGGCATCGTTAAAAATTGCGTAACATCAGGTTTTGGTCCAACAGATTTATTTGGAAGTGCCACTCCTTCATCAGGTGGTTGTGGAGGATAAGATCACGATCACAGAATTTATAGCCAAAGGAGTCCAGTGTCACAGAGATGTGATATGGTAAACAATATTAGATTAAATTTTTCATCATTTAAAATTGGATATGCTGGTTTCTGTTTTTTGATATGTAAATCCCAGAACTTCTTTTAAATTACATTCTCAAGATAGTTCAGCTTTTCCAACAATAAGTGTGAAGTCTGTCTGTGTCCCAATGTTTAGTCAGACTGACAAGCCCTTTATTTAACATGCACAGTATTTTCACGGATGCTTTTACAAAATGAATTTTAAATTTTGGCTCTCCAAGTAAAAACCCAACAGTCTTCCACTCGGTAATTTACAACTACCCTTTTGGTCTTACATGATGTTTAATATCAAATAGTCTATGAGTTCATAATGTCACAATGCCTAACAACATTAATCACCTTAATGGTATCGAGAAAGTGAGGACTGCAGATGCTGAAGATCAGAGTCAAAAAGTGTGGCGCTGGAAAAGCACAACCGGTCAGGCATCAATATTCCTGATGAAGAGGTTATGCTCGAAGTGTTGACTCTCCTGCTCCTCGGATCCCAGTCGGCTGTGCTTTTCCAGCATCACACATTTTGACCTTAATGGTATACCCTGGTGTATCACAGGACACGACTTAAAGACACTGATAGAATTGACATTGATACATGTAGTTGTGTCCATAGTGGCCTGCATTTTCATTTTCTAAGTCAGAGTGTAAGCTAGAGGGTGTTTGGATGCTACAGTAGAGAAGCAGGATAAAAATATAACTAAACAAGTGGATGAAGTTTAGATTAGATTCCCTACAGTGTGGAATCAGGCCCTTCAGCCCAACAAGTCCACATCGCCCCACCAAAGAGTAACCCACCCAGACCCATTTCCTTCTGACTAACATACCTAACCTATGGGCAATTTAACTTTTTTGGATTGTGGGAGGAAACCAGCGCACCCGAAGGAAACCCATGCAGACACAGGGAGAAACTCCACACAGGCAGTCGCCCAAGGCTGGAATCAAACGTGGGACCCTGGTGCTGTGAGGCAGCAGTGCTAAACACTGAGCCACCATGCTGCACATAAACCATCTTAACCACTTGAAGGAAGATACCAAGATACCAACTACTGGACAAGCCAATGGATTAGAGGTGTACATGTCTAAGCTGCCAACAAGATGCCTATCTAAAGATCCTTTACTTATTTAAATCAATTGATGAACCAACAGGGTAGAAACAACTTGAATTCAGCCTCCTTAAACAATTGTAAAGTATCTCACTTCAGCAACATCTGGTCAAATATCAGGGCAAAATCTTTTGCTCCATATTCAAGTGTCTCATGTTAGTTGCACGTCAGACCACAAATTTACCGAGCCTTAGTTCATTCAAAATAAATGGCTAACATCGCTGCTAAAATAAAATTCATTAGCCTTGCTTAAATTTCAAATACACTGATTAATTGTTATAGAATCCTCTACGGTGTGGAACCAGGTCATTTGGCCCATCGAGTCCGCACGAACAAAGAGCATCCCACTGAGGCCCATGCCCCACCATCCCTGTCATCCTGCATTTCCTCATGGCTAGTGTACCTAACCTACATATTATGGGTAATTTGGCTTTGTCCAATCCACCTGAACATCTTTGGACTGTGTGAGGTGTTATGGACCAGGCAAGACCCCTTCAAAACATTTGAAGAAAGTAGCCCAGACCCGAACTTTGCTAGTTGCTTTATGCAGGTGTAAAGTGGATATTCCATGAGAGATGTCGCTGGTCAAACCATTTAATTTTAAGCAAAACAAATTTAGTTACAAGATTATCAAATGAAACACAAAAAGAGAACAGAATACAAAATAACTTTACCTATCCGAAAACCCAACAGCTCATCCCAGCTTGATGATGCTGTTTCAAATACTTGCAACAATCCCCCGAAACACCCCTTCGCACAAAGGGTAAAATCAAACACAGGATTTTGCAGGAGAGATGTCAGCATAGACCTGCTTCTTTGAGTCCAGCATCTTGCAAACACTACTGTGCTACAACCAAACTAAACCAGAGAAAATCTGAGCCGAGAGCACAGGCCACTCCGCTTTCATTGTATAAGTGTTGTTTTTTTTTAAAACTTGAAAGCCTTTTTTCCTGAGGCAGTATCTGTTAGCTGTAGTTAAAATGGCCCTAAAACCCATCCAAACCCTGACCTCTCTGAGAAAAGCCAAGGACAAAACAACCTTGTTAAAGGAGCAACATGGTCACATAGGAAACCCCAGAAAGACACAGGGAGAACATGTAAACTCCATACAGATATTTCCCTGAGGGTGGAATTGAACGTGGATCCCTGCTGCTATGAGGCAGCAGTGCTAGCCACTGTGCCACCCTGGCATTGAGCCCAAAATTAAGGCGCAGAATGCTTTTTCCATAATGAGGAAAGGAGAGATGAGTGTCCAACTTGTTGAGAACACAACAGCAGATGATACATCAGAGAGAATGTGAAAGAAATTCAGCAGCTTGGCAGCATCTGTGGTGAGAGCAACAGAGTTAATGGCGTGAGTCCGGTATGACACTCATTAAGAACTGAAGAGATGGCCATCTTTGTACAGTTGACCTGATTCTCAAAAACTTCTGTAGTGTCTCCTTCTCTAAGACAATTTAATTAAGTACTAAAAGTAGAAATTGTTGAAAAAGCTCATCAGGTCTGGCAGCATCTGTGGAGAGAAATCAGAGTCAACGTCTTGGGTTCCATGACCCTGCCTCAGAACTGATGGTGGCTAAGAAAAAGTGGGTTTTTCTGCAGATGATAGGGTGGGGGAGCGGGATAAGGAGTAAATGACAAGTGGACTGTTCTTCTCTCTCTTCGGGCTATATCTCCATCTGTCATTTATTCCTTAGCTCTCCTCCCACCCTGTCTTCTGCACAAAAAAACAACTTTTTCATAGTTACCAACAGTTCTGAGGAAGGGTCACCGGATTCGAAATGTTAACTCTGCTTTCTCTCCACAGCTGCTGCCAGATCTGTTGAGCTTTTCCAGCAACTTCTGTTTTTGTTTCTGATTTCCAACGTACACAGTTCTTCCGGATTTCTTTTTCAACGGAATTAAGTTGCTGGAAAAGCGCAGCAGGTCAGGCAGCATCCAAGGAGCAGGAGAATCGACGTTTCGGGCATGAGCCCTTCTTCAGGCATTCCTGAAGAAGGGCTCATGCCTGAAACGTCGATTCTCCTGGATTCCTGAAGAACGGCTCATGCCCGAAACGTCGATTCTCCTGCTCCTTGGATGCTGCCTGACCTGCTGCGCTTTTCCAGCAACACATTTTCAGCTCTGATCTCCAGCATCTGCAGTCCTCACTTTCCCCAATGGAATTAAGTGCCTGTTTTATAATCATCTGACTCAGATCCCAGGTGGTCCCTCTGATCTCAGTATCATTCTAATGAGTTTTGGTAGTTCTTGGCTGAACTGGGACTTGAGATTCTTCTACTTCAGGGACAAGATGTTTTATTACAGCTAAAAATGAAAATTTCTCAATATTTCAGCCAAATAGCATTCCAACTTCCATTTTAGTGGGTAGACCCAAAAAGAATATATATGTATTTCCTTAAAGCAAGAAAGACTCTAGGGAAAGGATGCACCATCCATGTCTTACTAAGGAAGTTCAAATAACTTCTCAGAAGTAATTGTGAACCAGAGAGTGAAAGGAAAGGTGAAAATTAAAACAATTGCAATCCCCAGGGAAAGAGTATTGAGAAACTTAAACCTGACACATTCACAGGTCTGCAAGGGTTTTACAGTATGCTTGAAAAATATGGCTGTTGAGATATTAGATGCATCGGATTTAATTTTCCAAAATTCCCTACATTCTGGAAAGAGCCCATTAGATTAGAAATTGCCATGTGTGACTCCTCTATTCATGAAAAGGGAATGATAGAAAGCAGGGAGCTATAGGCTTGTTTCATCTGTCATAGAGAAAATGTTTGAAGTTGTTAAGGAGGTTACAGTGGGGCATTTAGAAAATCTCAATGTCAACATAGTTTTGTGAAAGGAAAATCATCACTAATTTATTGGAGTATTGAGGAAGTAACAACCAATGTGGATAAAGGGGAACCTGTGAACATCTTGTACCTATTGATGTTCTGGTAAAAAGTAACATTCCGTGAATAAAAGTGGGGGAGGGGCAGTACCTTGACTCATCAGAGTTAATTTCCCATTTTTGAATTTTCAGAAAAACCTAGAGAAAAATTGTTCAATGATACATTGTCCATACAACACTTAAACCAATCAGAATCCACTTGCAAACCAATCAGTGTCCTTTTCCCATGTCTTTGAAATTTGGTATTCTTGTGTCTGTCCTGATGATTGCATGATGAAGAGCTTTAACAGTGCGTACAGTATTTTTCATTTGTACTGAAGTTCTGTAGTTCTGCTGGAACAGGATTTTGGGAGGGTGCAGGAGGCTAAATTTCTTTATTTTGTGACTTCCCTGTAAGGTTCTTCATAATTTATTCCCCTCACCCATCCATGGAGGGGTACAGAGATCTCAGAAGCTTTGAGTATGTTCGAGGGATAGGAAAGAGTGATGTTATGAAGAGGTCTTAACTGTGCTGGTGAATAGAAGTCCTGAATGGGACCACTGACCTAGTAAGTTAGGATAACTCATGTTTTCAAAGTAAACTAGGATCATTATAATTCTTGAGAACATAGTGCTGGAAAAGCACAGCAAGACAGGCAGCATTTGAGGAGTAGAAAATCGGCATTCCAGGCAAAAGCCCTTCATCAGGAGTGCTGCCTGACCTGCTGTGCTTTTCCAGCACCACACTCTCGACTCTGATCTTCAGCATCTGCAGTCCTCACTTTCTCCTCATTATAATTCTCCACTACTGCTTTTTGATGTACCCCTGATCCTCTGCGATACATAATGCTGGGTTTTGCAGGGCATATGCGCACTGAGCAAACTGAAGAGTGAACATTCAGATTTAACTAGAACAATCAGTGTTTTTGTTTCAGTTCGTCTAGTACTAACATTCTAGTACAGATGTTCTAATACAGGTGACCAAGGGTAAGTATACAGTGAGCCAATTTCTGCAAATACTCTCTTGTTAACATTGCTGTGAAATAATACCAACTAGGAAGCCAAGGTGCTAACTCATTAACTTAGAAGTTATTTAAAATCACCTGCCCTCTCAGTTACTCTAAGCTCAGTTTAGTTTCACATGAGCCTGATGACCTTAACGTCAGACACGATTGCTGGTAAATGAAAACAAAAGACCATTTCTTTCTCTTAATATCTTCACTCAACAAATGCATTGCTTCCAGTTGATAGGGCAGCAGCAAACACGGTAAATGCACTGTATGTGCATCAAGCAAATGAATGCCAAAGAGAAGCAGTCCTTAGTAGAATCAAGGTAGACTACAGTCACCATAGCCAGGCAAGGGACGTATCCAATTCCATCCAGGTTTCACTACAATCACTCAGGTGCATGCTCCTATTAGAGTCTGGGGAATTGTGCCTGCATCCCAGGGATTGGGTCGTGCTCACCCCCCTGGTTTAGTGGAACCAGTCTGTGGATTGTAGATACATCAGTCAGGGTACTGTAAGATATCAGTCCAGAGTTGGGCTCTGTTCAGTCTTGCATGCCAGTCCTGGATCTGTGCATTAATCCTCAGAGACCTCATCAGGTGGCAATCCAAGGAGATCTGAGGAAAGTAAGAAACTTTCAATGGGAGGCAATGGCCTGGTGGGATTCTGGCTGGACCGTTATTCCAGGGAGCCAGGTAATGTTCCAGGAACCTGGGTTCAAATCTTGCCAAGGCCGATGGTGGAATTTGAATTCAATAAAAATCTGGAATCCAGAATCTAATGATGATCATGAATACATTGTCAATTTTTGGAAAAGCCCACCTGACTCACTAATGTCCTATAAGGAAGGAAACTGTCATCCTTACTTGGTCAGGCCTACATGTGACTCCAGACCCACAGCAATTGACTTTTAACTGTCCTCTGGGCAATTAGGGAAGAACAATTAATGCTGGCCTGGCCAGCGATGCCCTCATCTTGTGAATGAGTTAAAAAAAAGCTCAAGCTTCCGTTAGACAGGGACAATGAAGGAAAGATTACAATGAAAGGAGGCAACTGAAGATGGAATGGTGGGATCTCATGGAGAATAGGAGGGGTTGGGGGTGGTTTCCCAAGTCACTGTCTATCAACAAGGGCCTGGTAATTCCCAAAACCAGCTACAGGATCATCCTCCTCAACTTGGGCTTCTGTACTCTTTGGTGCCACAGGTAGAGGCAGATGGAGGGCTGGCGTATCTTTAGAGTGTTCTGTGAGGAGGCTTCTGGGTTGTGTCTCCTCCTCCGCCTAGATGCCCACTGGTATCAATGTCTCCCCAAGAAGAAGTGGCACTGTGAGTCAGGTCAAGGTTCCTCATCCCCCTCTGACCTTGCCATTAACGCTGGGCACCTATAGTTATGGCAATGGAGTGCAGATTCGTGCACATGTCTGGCAAACAAAGAGTGTACTGGACCTGGGTCTCCATGGCAGTCACCGACCCCTCCATGCATGCCAGGGATAATATTGGTGAATCCCTTCACCTTACCAATTTCCTGTGAAAAACCTACCTGCTGCTCCTGTGCCACATCTGTGCATTTTGACAAAGTCATGATTGGCTGAAACTGTGGGGCTGTCTTCTGCCTGAGGCTGAGTAGATGGCTGGTTTCTGGCAGTTCTCTGAGTGCTAGAAACCCAGGGCATTTCTTCCTTATCCAGCTGTGGAGATGCTAGAGCTGTGCTCACCAGATTGTGCTCCTGGTGAAAATCCACCAAGGTGATGGTGAGGGTGCAGTTGAAAGTCTTGCCAGTGCCTTTGAGGATTCAATGGCTTTCGCCTCAAAGGTGAATGTGGAGCTCAGCGTCTCTGGCACTGGCCTTTTAGAGTTAGAGAATTGCTAATACCTTCAGAAGCAAAGAGAGTGACTTGGTTGTAATGGGGATAAAATCATATGCAGGATGTGTTCATGATAGAGAACGGCACAGTACAGTACAACAAAGCTTACTGGGTTGGTTACCAATCAAGATCTTCCTGCATCCACGTGAGTAACTGTATCTTCTCCAATCAGATGCAAGATGTATCCTTGTACGATATAAAGAGCTTTGGTCCACCATCCCCCTACTCGTCTTTGCTCTCTCAGTCCAGTTGTGAGCTATTTGCGTTTGCAAAGAGGCAAAAAGAGAGACAGAGTCCGATGGAAATGGTAAGAGGGGTTGCAGGAGCAGAAGAGTTGGTGATCTGTCCTCAGTGAGTAAGTAGGAACTAAGGATGGATGGGAGGGGTAGTCATCTGGGAGAATGAGATAGGTGGGAGCCACTCTTTGGCCATAACACATGCAATAATTGGAATTGTAGTCCATGAGCTTTGGTGAGAGGTGTGCACTGTGGCAGAGATAGTGTGAGGATATCCCTGAGATGTGTGAGACTGCAGAGAGAGGATGTTGGCACTTAACTTTGCGGAGTAGAGGAGCTCTTTCACCTTTTTCCTACACTATTGTTAATGGTGTTTCATCCAAAACAATGCACCTAGCCATGACACTATCTGGGTCAGGTTGTCTCTGTCTGGTGACACGACCTCCTTTAACAGTCAGCTGAAGAAAGATGTCCCTCCTGTCAACAACTCCATCAACATTGAGGTCCCTGTAAGCAACATTCAGGGCAAACCTTCCTTTCAGGATCATGTCATCAATAATAGCGTGAAGGGCAGATCAGGGCTTGTATCAGACACTACCCATTCTGAGTTGCTAATAGTTCCCGTAAGCAGCTATTCATTCCCCAAGTGGTTAACCTTTTATTTTTCTGTCCAACTGTTTTTCTTTCTCTTTAGGCTCTATCTCCACTTACTGTTCACCCTTCCCCCCCAACAGCATTTTCTGGATTAAAAAAAATCCTTTTACTAGCTACCATCAGTTCTGAAGCAGGGTCACTGGACCTGAAATGTTAACTCTGATTTGTCTCCACAAATGCTGCCAGGCCTGCTGAGATTTTCCAGAAGTATCTGTTTCAGTTTCAGATTTCCAGAGTCTGTGGTTCTTTTGGTTTCTTTGTCACGGCTTGCAGTGTCTGAAGAGCTGTGCGGCTGGCCTTTTAACATGGTGCCAGTGGTATAGATGTCACAAAGTTCCAGCTGAGGTGGGCACTTCCACCTCTCTTGCCACGTGATTGCAGAGGCTCGCTACATATTTAATGAGCTAGAATGCAGAAGATCATGTGGGTAAAGCTCCCTTGGGACGCAGTGGGCCAGGCACCATGAGTCTTACTGGAAAAAAGCACTTTGCTAAAACATGGGAAATTTCAGTGCTATGTGGGGAATTGCCAACGTGAGACGTAACACATCTCAAAGACAATATATCTAAAGAAAAAAGAAACTGCAGCTCCTTTCCCTACCTCAAGATGTCCCAAGGAATGCACAGCAACACTTTCAATTTGCCATCGCAATTGTACTGATGGAAGTACTGATGTGCAGGTGCCGGTTTTGGACTGGGGTGGACAAAGTTAAAAATTACACAACAACAGGTTTAACCTTTTGGACTATAACCTGGTGTTGTGTGATTTTTAACCCTGTTAGAAGTACAGCAGCATAACACAATCTCAGAAAGAAGAATGGGGTCGTACAAGCTAGGTGTGTGATGTTGGTTGATGGATAAGTGAAAAGACACTGGGGAGAATTCCCTTGTTGTTCTTTGAGTGCTGTAATGTCAAGGGATTCTTTATAGAGATGAAAGAGAACCCCAGTTTAAGGTCTCCTCTTTGACAGTGCAAAACTCTCTCAGTTTGCAATTCAGTGAATCTGCTCATTGTTACAATAGTGGGTAATATATACTATCAAATTTAATAATTTACATCATCTGACTGTTATACCTGAAAAATATCCTTCATGTTCAACTAATATTCCTTTATATTATGCAACTTACCAGAGCTGGATATTTTATTAATTGTGATATAAACGTAACAGTATAATATAAATACCTGCAAAATTGAAAAGCTCACTGTATCTTATCGCCATAACTTCAACAGTAAATCTTACTGTGTTGTTTGAAAATAGTAAATCATTCAGTGCATTGTATCATCTTAATGCACAGTAAATTATTTTTATATTTCAGTGGAATAGTAAATCTTTCAATATACACACTATATCGTTGAATAGAATAATAAATAGTTTATACATTCTAGCAAAACTAAATCTTAAAATATATTAATCATTTTTTAACATGTATATTTTTATGGACTGAACTGATTTTATATATGGTTCCAGTCATCATCTGACTGCAGATTGAGGCAACTTTGAGACTTAACTGGAATAAACAAAATAGTCTGCAACAGAATAATTGACTCATCTAAAGACATCAAATCAGGCAATTAAGTTGATATCAAGAAATTCACATCTTCTGTTTAATGCATACATTCTTGATACGTTCACATACTAGGAGATGAAAGACTCAACTGCTAGTTAGCCAATTTGGAAAGACAATGGAGGTAGACTTTGGAATATGCAGTGAACAATATTCCAGCAGCTGTTTTAAGAAGCAGAGCAGAAAGGAGAAAAAATGTGTGATAACTAGAGAGAGAATTCTCTCTCGTCTTGTGCCTCTGAAGACAAAAGACAGCACCCGTTGCAAAAAAAGCAAATTGAGAAAACAGCCATTCATTGAGGACCCAAAGATAACTACAGATTCCACCACCGTTGAGGATACAAGTCAATCATTAAACAATTGTGGTCTCAGGTTAAGAATCTAACAGCTGGAGGACTATAGGATGTTGTATCTGTGTAAATCTTTATTCAAATTCTCTGTACCAGTTGCTGTCCCTTCTAAACTTACCATTCGTGTTTAAGTGTGTGTATTTGATGTTGTTAATTTATTATTTTTGTCTTAGAGAGAAATAGTAGATAAGAAAACCTTGGCAATTAGCTTCTTCACTTTCTATTAAATTACATTTTAATTGAAGGGTGCTAGGTGTGTGCTAAAAATAAACAAAAAATATTTGTTGCAATCAAAATTAGGTTTAAAAAAGGGATGGCAATAACATGGCCATAATATTGTTTATGGAATGGGATACAAAGCCAAACCTTTTAACTGAGAGGCAAGGTTGGTCTCAATGTAATAATTCCTCACCGATGGTAACTGCTTTTTTCACTGACTTGGAACTTCAGTGTGCTATGAAACTATGTTATAAAAATAACACAATCAATCTGGACTTGGTTAATAGTCATAGTTAAGTCATAAAGTGAATTGCTGTATGATTAAGGCACATATTCCCTCGTCCTCTTTCTTTGGGGAATTAATGGATACTCAAATGATTTCTGCCCTGCCCATAGCATTAAATGTCATTTGTCTAGTTTATTAATAGCAAACCAATATAATTGACAGAGTTAGAATAAATGTGTCACAAGAAGTTGAGAACTTGAATCAAAAATTAAATTCCATGTTGTCCTACATTCCAGAATACATTGGATGTATAAGGGAAGCAAAAAAAAAGACCTAATAGGGGAAAAGATATTTTAACAATGGTTAGTCACAGTAGGTTACTCATGGTCTGAATCATAGTTAAAGCAGTTGTGGAAAGGATGTTTTTATATAGATATTATAAGGAATCCCTTTCCTCTCTGACTAACAGCTCTTGAGGATCATCAAGAGATGACAGCCTAGATGTTCATATTCTTTGATAATGTACTTTAGAATTTCCAATGTTTCTAGTCAAAAATGGAGGACCGTACTAATGATTAGCAATCAAACAGAATAAATTTTGTAGCTACTTGCTCTCCAGTTCTGCTAAACACTTGTAAAAAGAACAAAATCTTTGCCAATGACATTGTTTCATGTAACTGCTTTACAGATAACATCCTGACTAAAGCTCTGGCTGAGAAAAGAGTACTACAATACAGATTCAAAATTGAACATATGGCAAATTATCTGTGGTTTAAATTAAATCAGACATCTGCAACAAAAACTTAACCTTATGAAAGCTAACTAAACCATTGTAAGATCATAAATCATAAATTATTTAAAAATAAGAAAATGCGATAGATCCCATGCATCTACATTTCTAATTTTGCTATTGGGTCTTTTGTTATGGAGAGGAGCAGATTTAATTCTATAGGATTTGTGGTAAAGATTTTGTTGTAAAAAAGTGTTCATGTGAATGATTATATATAGCACTTTTAAATCTATGCCAGGCATGTACATGATAGATACTGTTTCAAATTCAGGATCTTTCAATGATTTCCTTAGCTGTTGGACACCCTGGGGAAATCTAACTGTGACACAGACTGTCTCCAGCTGCAGAACCTATTAACATCTCAATACTGAACATGATTCACTCGAGCCATTTTTAACATTTCGTTTCCCTGCAGCAGCACAAAAGATACTACAAGCAGTTTCAATGCATGTTTTCCTAATCCAAGGGCTTTTGTTTCTCAAGGTCTTTTTACAATGGTGATTAACTTTGGCCTAATAATGCACGTAGGAGAGCTGATGAAAATTATTTTGCATAGGAGATACTAGTTCAGCTTTAGGTCTTCAACACAGGAGGGATCATTGCTCAGACAGAGGCTAGGATTCGGAGAAATGAAGAGGAGCTGACTAGAAATAGTATAAAAGGTCTGGAAAATAAATGCTCAACTTTTTTGTAAATGGTAAGAAGCAAGATTTAAACTTTGATGCTTAGAAAAGTTTTAGAAAATGTTCAGCTCAACCAGAGAGATGAAGAACCTAAAATAGACAAAATATGAATGTTAAAAATGATTAATATATTTTAAGATTTAGTTTTGTTAGAATTTATAAACTATTTATTATTCTATTCAATGATATAGTGTGCATATTGAAAGATTTACTATTCCACTGAAATATAAAAATAATTTACTGTGCATTAAGATTAGACAATGCAATGAATGATTTACTATTTTCATACAACACTGCAAGATTTACTATTAAAGTAATGGCTATAAGATAGAGTAAACTTTTCAATCTTACAGGTATTTATGACTTACTGTTATGTTTACATCATAATTAATAAAATATCCAGCTCTGCTAAGTTGCTTAATATAAAGTAAGATTAGTTGAACATGAAGGATATTTTTATTGAATTTCTTTTTTTAAAAGTTGTATTTCTTAATGTTGAATGAGTTTAATTTATAAATTGATAGGCCCATTAAGACAGCTTGCAGAGATTTCAGCCACCAAATAAATATGTCAATCATTCATTCGGCATTTCAAAGGGTTAGTGTCTCAGTCTAAAGAGCAAAGAAAAATAATGTTATGTGATAGTACAAAGCATATTATTCCCAGTAGAAGGAGGTTCTAGTTTTTGCCTTCATGAAGAAATACCTGTGAGTGAGAGCTATGTATTCTTAACTTCCCTGCTAACCAATAATAAGATATGCAGATATTGAAATGAGAAAAAAAAGAGCTGAGTTTGCTAAAATAATAGCAAAGAAATTATCAGGGCACAAATTTTACAAAGTAAGAATGAATTAATATAGATAATATTAACTGATTATATAGGACTAACTGATCTGCCCTTGTGGGATCAATCGATTTGGTAAAGAACTTTTGGCATTAATACAGTCATAAAGATGTACAGTATGGAAACAGACCCTTTGGTCCAAATTGTCCATGCCGACTAGATATCCCAACCTAATCTAGCCCCACTTACCATCACCTGGCCCATGTCCCTCTAAGCCCTTCCTATCAATATTGCCATCCAGATGCCTCCACCAGCCTCCACCACTTCCTCTAGCATCTCACTCCATATACGCACCACCCTCTGTGTGAAAAAGTTGCTACTTCAGTCCCTTTTGTATCTTTCCCCTCTCACCCTAAACCTATGCCCTCTAGTTCTGGACTCCTCCAACCCAGGGAAAAGACATTGTCTGTTTATCCTATCCATGCCCTTCATGATCTTAGCCTTCATGCCCTTCAGCCTCCGATGCTTCAGCGAAAACAGCCCCAGAATACTCAGCGTCTCCCTACAGCTCAAATCCTCCAACCCTGGCAACATCCTTGTAAACCTTTTCTGAACCTTTTCAAGTTTCACAACATCCTTCCGATAGGAGGGAGACCAGAATTGCATGCAATACTCCCAAAGTGGCCATCCAGTGTCCTGTACAGCTGCAACATGACCTCCCAATTCCTATACCCAAAACTCTGACCAAGAAAGGAAAGCAAACCAATGGCCTTCTTCACTATCCTATCTGCAGTCTAATTCATAATTCTTGTTCTACATTTCAGCATCTTATCCCATGGAGTCACTCCAGGCTATCTTTATGTCAGGGTACCTTTAAGAGACATGCTCAAGATTTCATCACTGTATCATAGCATATGAGCTGAAGGTATAAAATTCTCAGACTCCATCTTAAATTAGAACACTTGAAGCACTCTGCACTTTGTCCAGACACTAAAGCGCGTCCAGAAACAACCTGCTGGAGGGAAAATCTACGTCATGCTAAGTAGTGATGTTGCCTTTGAAGAAGACTCCCAGGTTTTGATGGTAAATGTTTTAAAAACCTAATTGATGATCATTTGGAACACAGCCCTGGGCATCAAAGATTTCAGAATTTCAGCATGATCAGTTTCTGTGAGTACAGAAGACAGAGTTAATTTCTTTCTGATTCAAATTCAACATCTTTCAAGTTAAAGGAAATTTCTAACAGGGAAGTTGCAACTAGAAGCAAGGCTGACGATTACAGTCCTGTGCTGACACAGTGAATATTCTCTCTTCTGCCTCTCTCCCTTAAACGAAATGAACTAATAGCATGCTGAACCTATTTGTCTTTTAAAAAGTGTCAGTTTAATGATCCTCAGAGTAAAGCTGAAAAGCTCTCCTGAATGAAGATATAGCTCACAAATCATAAAAAGTGGTTTCCTGCACTAATAAGCCATACCTATGTCCAAAGATCAGTTGTTTTGACATTTTGTAGAGGGAACGCCTATGATTTCATCATTGCTTATTTGGCACTTCCACTATCTAGTGATTGAAACTTGCAGCTCAAAGCCTGCAATTTTATATCAACAAGGCTATGCTTCTTAACTCAACATTTTTTACAGGGAGACTAAGGCCAGGTATGAGCAACAACAGACAAAGCTACATAGAAATGGGAGTAAAGGGGGAAAAGTGTGGGAGAAGCAAAACAAACTCAACTTCTTAAAAGCGAGACAAAGACTTCAACCAGAAATGGCAGTAAAACACTTAAATGTGGAATGGGTAGTCAAACATACCTTTACTCAGTTACAGTTACTCAAACAATGTATGTAATTTTAGTTTACAATTAAAACGATGAATGATCCCAAGAAGAAATCTCAGAAAATCTTCCTTGCCATCTGCATGGACTGGCTTTGCAGAATTAGTATGTCTGATCTTTTCTTAGTCAGAAAGACCCAGAGAAGGTATGAGAAGGCCATTGGATCAAGAGACACATGTCATGCAAAAAGCAACCTCAAGAGTCTATTGACCAATTTGTTATGAAATGCTACAGCTATTGAAAGGAGGGAGACGTTTCCAAAGAACGCCTCATTCAATTAGTAATAATCTCTACACTAATTAAAGCCTTTAGATTACCTACAGTGATGAAACAGGTCATTTGGTCCAACAAATCCATACCAACCCTCCAAAGAGTGACCCCCCCAGCTCCCATTCCCTTACCCTATATTGACCCCTGACTCATGCACCTAACACTATGGACAATTTAACATGGCCGATTCACCTGGCTTGCACATCTTTGGATTGTGTGAGGAAACTGGAGCAACCGGAGGAAACCCATGCAGGCATGGGAGAATGTGCACAGTCCACACAGATAGTCGTCCAAGGCAGAAATCGAACTCAGGTCCCTGGCACTGTGAGGCAACAGTGCTAACCACTGAGCCACCATGCAGCCCCGGTTCTTCCAGGAAGCATAAAGGACATGAAGGACATGATGTATTACTCTAGGACAGATATAAGTATGAAGCTATAATGACAGGCCAAAACAGTTATTTCCCTATCCCTTCCACTGCATCAAGGATCAATCCCAGCAGCTTGTTGTAGACGCTGTTGGCCTAGACGAATTGGGTGACACGCGTGGAGGCATTTGTGACTAGAGGCCCCAGATGTCCTTCCCAGACACAGGCTCACTGACCTCTGCTTCAACCTCTGCATAGTTGGGGATCATCAGCAAGGTGGAGATGGAGGGACTTGACATCTCTGAAGTGTCCAGAGAATAAACTTCTAAATGTCCAGTTTGTAGTTTCTGTCAGATACTGGAAGATAAATGTTTTTGGGCAATGTCCAGGCTAACAATTTCTTTTAGAAATCTTATCTTCACCCAAATACCTACCATAAAACTCTGGCAGGTTATGGCTAACTTGTCTTTAGATTGTACACAATTGAATACAATTAACTCGCAACACCTAAAATAAAACAAAGAGCTGTGGATGATGGAAATGTGACTCAAAAACAGAAAGTGCTGGAGAAACCCAGAGTAACTCTGAAGAAGGGCCACTGGACTCGAAGTGTTAACTCTTCTCTCTCTCTCTCACTCTCTCTACTGATGCTGCCAGACTGCTGAGTTCCTCCATTTCTGCTTTCGCTTTCATTCACATCACCTCATTGCCTTGTTACTTTAAACTCCTAGGCATTTCGCATCTCACCAACACAATTAGCTATTAACCAGTGTCTGCTGACACCATAAGTAATAATAGCCTTCTACTGTTTGGATACCTCCGGGCATCACTCTTTGTTCCTCAGAGGATGGGGCCACTGGAGAGAGGTTGAGGTCTCTCAACCCCTTCCACCTTGCCACTGACATTGAAATACTGTGGCTAAAGTGATGTGTGCTTGTCTGTGTGCATTCCGGGCAGTCACTGAACATCCTGCTGGACCTGGCTGTCTATCTTGGCCATGGGGACAACTAAAAACTCACATTTCAGAGCCAGAGAGGTCCAGATTACACCGATGTACTCCTCCAAACCTCTATCAAGTTTACTGAGTGTCTCAGACAAACCTATTGGCTGTTCCTGTGAATGTCTGTACATTTGGATAAAGCCATTATTGACTGAACCCCTGGGATCCTACCTCAGCACATACCTCTTCTCTGGCAGTTCTCTGATTGCCAGCGAACTGAAATGTTTCATCCATGACCAGCTGTGGAGTTGTGCCAGTGATGTTCTCACCAGATTGTGCTATCAACATTAATCTCGATAGAGAGCACACTGAGGTGAAACTCTCTGAACAGGGTAGGTGCAGGAGAAAGCCTGGTTGGTGCATCGTCTGAGTGACCAGTGGCTTCTGCTTCCTCAGAGGAGAAGGAGCTGGTAGGCTGAGGGACTGGCCCCTTCAAGGCAGCTATTTTGTGGGTGCCCTGGTGCATGAGTAAAGAGAGACCACTGGTTGTGCAATATTGGTAAAAACATGAGCATAAGTAACTTAAGAATAAGTTAACAGTGGTTATAATGGGAGACCAGCACAGCCCAGCTCAATGAAGCTTAATGAGTTGCCTCTCAATAGAGGTGTCAGTCTCCCCCACTGGATGATCTTCGTCCTCTCCAGCCACTTTGAGAAAATTCCCCTCAGAGAGAGTGAGCTGCTTCTCTCGGCCCTCTTTGTCTAGTCCTCCTTCAATGAGACTAAAAAAGGAGGGATTGAGACAGATGAAAATGGATTGTGATGGTGCAAGAACAGAAAAGGTGGTGAGATGCACCGAGCAAGTGAGCACAGAGGGCAGGAAGGTTTAATAGCTGAGGAGAACAAAGTGGCTGAGAGCAATTGAGGGGAGATGGTGGATGCAATGGCGAGAGGTGTAGACCATTAGCCTTGGTGACTGTCAAGTGGAAGTTACTGAGTGTGAGGAAGTAGAGAGAAGATAATGGCAAGTACCCTTGTGGAACTCGGAATACCATAACCTTCCTGCAGCACTGCCATGCATTTCTCTTGATGCACAGCACAACATTGACCCAAGCTGTTATCTAGGACCCAGCTGACTCTTTGTGGGGTTGTGAGATCCTTTGATGGCCCACAGGAAAGAGAATGGAGCATCTTTACATCATCCCTTCCACCACCACTCACAGTCCCTTCCATCAGGTTTCCTTTCTGGGGTACCAGCTTCCCTTTCTGCATCATTCTATTGTCATAAATGAACAACCAATACGTTATGAAGGGAAATATTGCAAGTGGTTCAGAACTCAGGTTTAAATGTGGTGCCAACAGTATTAACAGCACCAGGGAGAACTTTGGCCTCCCTGATCACATAATTGCACAAAAGGGGGCATAAAAAAAGCCTGAAAGTATAATTAAAGAGGTGAGCAGAGGAAAATTGATTGGAAGCAGTCATGATGGCAGGGAACTTTAAATGAAACTCACTTAAAATAACACCATGCCAAAAAAAAAGGGAACATTAAGCCCAAAGAGCTCCTGGAGGCTTATAAATTTGAAGGATGTTACAGAGATAGTGTGAGATCATGAAAGAATTTGTAAACAAAGATAAAAATTCTAAAAGCAAGGAATCGCTGAAGCTGAGGCAATGTAATTCAGCAAGTGATGCATGGTGCAATCTTGGATATGACTGGCTCTATTTTGGATGATCTCAATTTAGTGGAGAGTAAGAATGGGAGGCTAGCCACAAAATCATTGGAATAATGGAGTCTGGAGATGATAAAAGCACAAATGAGGGTTTCAGCAGAAGGTGGGCTGCTGTATCATTATAGTGGTAGCACTAGGCAGCCTTTATGTTGAGAGAATTTGGTGTCTGAAGCTCATTTCAGGGTGAATAAGGATGCAGTGGTTGTAAATTATTTGATCTTGATTCAGACAGGAGAGTGGAATAGAATCAGCATCTAGGAAACAAACTGTAGGTCAGGAAGTGAAGATAACAGTTTCCGTTTTCTTCACTTTTCAGTTGAAGACCAGACATCAGGATAACCTGCAGGATAGGGCAATGGAGAGGTTGGCACAGGTAAAGGTTGAGGTAGAACGAGACGTCACCAGTGTACATCTGGAATCTTTTTGTTGTTCAGCTGATGTGCAAACAGATATCTCCTCCTAACAAGTACTGCATCACAAGTACTGCATCATTTTGGAGGCAAAGAGTTTAAGGGAATGCTCTGCATGGAGCTATTTGCAGCCAAATCAGATCATGATAAATATTATCATAATTTGCAAAATCCGCTGTACATGGGCAATAATCTTCCAATCACAAGCAGTTCAATAAAAACACTTAAGTAAATTCCTCCCCAAGTGAAACGGTCAGTTTCTGATTTCAGGAAAGGGTCAACAACTATAAGCTCAGACTGATTATTGTTCAAAGATGCAGGGGAATGTTTGCTATAATTGACAGCTATCTTATTAACTGGGACGAACTTAGTCTCGTTTCTGGGACAGTGATTGCAAAATGGGGAAAGATTTCCTTCAGCCATATATTCCAATTCATGATCTTGCCACAACTGCTAATTAGAAGTAACTATGTTGGGTTACATGATGAACATGAAGGAAATCATGTTTTTTATTTCAGCTGCAGAGTCTGAGCGCAATTAATTGGACAATAATTCTGTGGCCTTACAAAGTTCTGTGAAAAGAGATAAATGGGAATTGTAAATGGTATTCTTTGCCAAATGATAACTAACAGCCAGCTAACATAAACTGCAATCTGTTTATGTATGGCAACAAATAACAGCCCACATACCCCAATGTGACTAATTCATGCTGTATTATTCCAGAGCAATTTTTCACTAGAATACTCTTAGCCAGAAATTCATTTTTAAGAAAAATCAAAACTATGTTTAGGCCTATTTAATTCTCTGGTGCTCTAATTCACTTGTTTGGGATGAAAATGGCTGATTAGGAATTGAGAAAAGCATATTGTTTTTATGCAGAATACGAGTAGTGTCTGTAGTCAGCACAGCAGGAATATTAAGCAAGTAGTGGTCAGTTTAGAACTCACTCAACTTCTGTTATATAAAAATTAAAATATTCTGACCGCACATCCTGGATAGAGGACGGAATCTGCATCCTTAGAGAAAAAAAATGAAACATTTTGGAGGTTGATTCAGCATAAAATCCACAGCTAGATTGTATACAGATAATTTTGTTTTGAATATTTATTAATATTTAAACATGATCTGTTTAGTACTAATCTTGCCAAGTTTAACTGCAAGATAAAGTCTGAGTATTTTAGTAGTTGGCAACCTTCATTATCAAAGGTTTTGAAAGAAACAAATGCGTTCGGCGCTGTTAGTTTGCATTTCAACTCCACCAGAACATGGCCCCGGCAGGAGATTTATCAGTTGTGATGGGTCACCAGACAAAGGAACAGAAATAACCTATTTAGCATCACTGAGTATACCTTCACCAGCCTCCACCCTATCCCACCCACTATGAACCAGACCAAACCCTCTTTCAAATAAAAAAAGGGGATAGCCTAGACCTGAATTTTTACTTATTCGAAAGGCAAGTGCAAGTTGCTGTGATCCAGATATAATTTGATTGGTCAAACTCCTTGGCTTTAAGCAAAACACACTTTATCCTTTCTTTACAGCTAAAATAGAAACACAAGAGAAAGAAAGAGGAATTAGTCGAAGTTTAACTCTGTTGGAAGACTTAACAGAATACCAGAAGGGTTCTGAAGAAGAGTCACTGTACCAGAAATGTTAACTCTGATTTCTCTCTGCAGATGCTGGCAGACCTGCTGAAATTCTCCAGCAATTTCTATTTTTGGTACCAGAACAGTAGAATATTTATCTACTAAACAGCAATTGTTCCAATATAGTATCATCCCATAAATACACCCTTAGCAAAGGCAAATTCAGTAAAATAGAATATCTCACATGCAATGTTTCTCCACTCCAGGAATAATGAACATCAAGAGAAAATTCAGGCAGAGAGAGACAACTCAAGCATTTTGTGAGAGATGGGAGAGATAGAAATTCATCGAATCACAGAGTTCCTACAGTGTAGAAACAGGCCCTTCAGCCCAACAAGGCCACGCCAACACTCCGAAAAGTAACACACCCAGATGTATTCCAATGCCACATATACCCTTGATTAATGCACCCAACCCTCACATCCCTGAACACTATGGGCAATGTAGTATGGCCAATTCACCTGATCTGGACATCCTTGGATTGTGGAAGGAAACTAGAGAACCTGGAGTAACCCACACAGACACGGGCAGAATGTGCAAACACCACACTGACAGTCGCCCGAGGCTGGAATCGAACCTGGGTCCCTGGTGCTATTAGGCAGCAGTGCTAACCACTGAGCTACCATGTGGCAGTATCAAAACCCCAACAACTGCTGAGAGCTAAACTTAAACCTGGTTCAGCGGGAGCCTGAAACCACCCATTCAGGCTGCTTCTATTATTCCAAATTTTTAAAAAACCCAAGGCCTCACAAGCTGTTTACTTCATTGGCTTCGAACAGACCACTCCACACCTCTGTCTCAACCTCTCTTCATTAAAAAAAAGGACAAAATACACCTCTTAAAACTATCCTCACACAACCCACCAATCCCACTCTAACAACTCAATCAAACAGCAGAAGTTATAATGACATTCCTCTTTCAGAATGTGCCGTTGGTTGTCTGTGGGGGGTACCACTTTCCATTGCTCAGAAAAATTAGAAAAAGTAGCGTTTGCAACATAGAAACTGGCCAATCATCTCTCAAAACACTGGCATTCAGAGTATTGTGAATTCACGTACTAGGGGACAGATATTCATCTGTCTATGTATAAAATGTAATTGTGTTAAAGAGAAAATATCATCCAACTCTGAGACACCAATGCAGTACTGAAGGAGTGATGCACTGTCAGAGGTGCTATCTTTCACATGCACCATGAAAGTGAGGCCCGTTCTGCCATCTCAGTTGGCTTAATATGACAATTTGTGAAGCAAAAGAGAAAAAAGAACTTCTCCACCTCTTGATGCTGCCTGGCTTGCTGTGCTCTTCCAGCCTCTTCCTTATCTACTATTGTGAAGCAAAGCAAGGAAGTTCTGATCTATAATTATCTCTTAACATCAAATAAGACCATAAAATGTAGGAACAGAAGTAGATCACTCATCTCATGAAGTCTGCTTCACCATTCAATGAGGTCATGGCTGATCTGATAATCCTCAAGATTAGAGTGGTGCTGGAAAAGCACAGCAGGTCAGGCAGCATCTGAGTAGCAGGAAAATTGATGTTTTGGGCAAAAGCCCTTCATCATGAATGCTCAACTTCTCGACTGATAATCCTCAACTCCACTTTCCCATCTTTTCCTTTGAATCCCTCACTGATTAAAAATCTGTTGATCTCAGTTTTGAATATATTAAACAAAACAATCTTGACTGCCCTCTGTGGTAAAGAGGTCCAGAGATTCACAACCCTCAGAGAGAAAAAAAACTTAATTTCTAGAACAAACAGATTATCTAGTCATTATTATGTTGCTGCTGTGGGAGCTTGCTCTACACATGAGCTGTCATATTCCTGCAGACATTTTTAAGCAACCTGTTCAGAGAGGTTCTGACATGACTTTGGAGTAGCTGGAAATTGAACCTAAGTCATT
This sequence comes from Chiloscyllium plagiosum, assembly GCF_037043375.1. Lineage (NCBI taxonomy): Eukaryota > Metazoa > Chordata > Chondrichthyes > Orectolobiformes > Hemiscylliidae > Chiloscyllium > Chiloscyllium plagiosum. The sequence continues at coordinate 20,239,219 of NW_028270170.1, read as the reverse complement.
GCAGCCATGACTATACATTAACAAAGTATTTGATTGGTTGTAAAGCTGTTTAAGATTTCTAATAGTTGCAAAATAAACTATATATAAAGATCTTGCATGAGAAACATTAGGGACTGTCTTTGAGATAATATGCAGACCTGTGTATCAGTAAATTATTATATTCATCAGTGTCGGGGTCAGGAAATGAGAGGACAAAGTGAACATTTTAACTTTCTTTTGGACTTGCTTTTCATTTCTCGTATGTGTACAAGTGTTGACAAATAACTGACAACACCTTCCGACTATGTAAATATTCCATAAAAACAAAAATAATTTATTTGATACCCACTACCTTTTATATTGATCCTTCATCAGATACATACAGTTCTGCTGAAATGCATTTCTTTTATATTGTACATTGTCAGGTATATATTATAGTGGCATCATAGCCCTGTGAGCAATGTATACATTTCCTATTAATTTACTTATATCTCCAAGTATTGGTAAAAGAGAATCATAGTGACGACAGTTCATGGTTTAACAGAACTGGAATCAGTCTTTCCAAAATCCCAAAGTGCACAATATTTAAATAATTAATGTCAGATCAGCAAACAGAATAACTAACATAATACCAGCAAACATAACAAACCAGAAGCCGTGAGGCTACGAATCTCAGGCTCATTTTGAGCTGTTCCAGTAGAAAATATTTGCATAAAAGTGGAAAACGATTAAACCTTTAAAGCTACCAGGAGTTAACTTTATGTAAGTTGAAAACGATTAAAGATTCAAAAATACTGTTCAAAGATAAAACCATTACATTTTTACATAGCGACATGAGTTGATATCATCCTTTTAACATAGGAGAACCACCCCAGGGCGTGTCAAGGAGGTGTGATCTGAAATAAATGAATGTTAATTAAAAGAGATATTGAATGTCCCCTAAGGGACATAGTTTCTATAGTTTCATTGTTCATTATTCAACCAATTAATTGGCAGAGATTTTATCAAGATATGCATCGATACTTTAGTAATTTAAAGGTCCCAACATAAAAGTACATATTTATTTGGCATCATGAACTGTTTATCCCAATTTCAGGTAAGACATCATTTGCAGTTCTTGTTCCCAGTTCTACCAGTCGACTGCTCTCAATTGCCCAGTAAACAAAAATGTTTGGAACAGATAAATGCTGAACCTCACGAGTAAACTAGTTTATCATTATTCCACAAACTGTGTCTCTCTGGAAATTCATACAGTCATCACTGTTTATATGGGGAATTATCTTGGAACCAGTGTCAAGGTTCTTACTGCACCTTGGGAGGGGGAAGCATTTGACTCAATTTCTCTTCCTACTCTTAACGTTTAAATATTTAGATTTCAGTCTATCTGTTATCTGAAATCCCCAGCCCTGATGAGTAATTTGCTTAGATTAGAAAAGGAAATATTCTAATCTTGATGCAACCCACTTCAATCTCCTCCACCAACCTCACAGCACCCTTGCCCCCACAAGCACTGTCTTTCAAGAGAAACAATTCAACTTGTTTATACATCCCCCAAAATCTATAACTATCAAAACCTGGAATCAATCTTGTGACTTGTCTTTATAGCCACTCAAGGACAGTAATAGTCTCAAATGATTAGTAGATTGGGATTATCAACGGTATTCCAGATGATGTCTGACCAATATCTTATGCAACAATGTACAGCTTGCTCAGATTTACTTGCATTCTGAACTCTGTTGAAAAACTTTAGTTTATTCAGGTTGTGTTATTATGACATTTATGAGGAGGACTAGATTCTTCTTTGTATATTTGATAGCAGTGTGTTATCAAGGACAAGAGTTAAAAACAAAAGAGGAAGAAATCAGATGGAACTTGTTTATCCAAATTATATTAGACAATTAATAAATTGCTAGTCAATATGCCTTTGAATTGACAATGGAAATTAATTAAGGAGGCAACATGCTATAGTTCCAGTGTGGGAAGACTTTGACAAATATTGTTATTTACTTGGATTTAAGAATACTCAAAATAGGATCTTTTCTACATCACTAAATTTCTTGTTGTAATATAAAATCTACTCTCCCATTTTAGAAAAAAAGATATCTTTAAAAGACATCATCACTTATAAAGTAGGCCTTACATTTGTTTAGCACCTTTCATGAATGATCTCAAATTGTCCTAAAGTGTTTCACAGCCTGTTATATACTTACCAGAAATTTAAACACTATGGCTATAACAGCAAAGTCACATGATAATGACCAGGTAATCTGGCTAATATTAGCTAAGAATCTGATGAGAATTCTGCTGTTCCTCTTCAAAATAGTGGCATGGCATTTTCGGGCATACCTGAGAGGAACCTGATTTAGTCTCTCAGCCAAAAGTTAGCAGTTTGACATGGTGGTACACTTTCAGTACATAGATCTGTGCACAAAATCCCAGTATGAGGTCTAGAGTCCATATCCTTTTGACTATGTGAAAGAGGAATCACTGATAATTTGGTTTTACTCAAATACTTTTAAAAGGCATGTAGATAGAGCCACTGTGGATACCTCACCTGAGATATGGTGACTATCAAATTAAATCACCACCAGTTGTCTCTCAAAGACAAAAGCTGAGCTGGGAGAACTGGCCACTCTCCTTCCATTGTACAATGTTTTTTTTTTACTTGAAAGCCTTCTGTCTGAGGCAGTATCGGTTAGCTACTATCAAATTGGCCCTAAATCCCTTCAACCCCAGACTTTTTGGAGTCTGTGTTATTTCTGACCTTTCTGGGAAAAAAAAGCAAAGGACAGCATAACCTTGTTAAAGGGGCAACTTTGCCACAAACTAACAATATAACTTAATTTCTCTGCATACCACATATCTAACCTGAATTGCTTCAATTCTTGATGTTCATGAATACACTCCCTTTAAAGCATAATGCCCAAGGACTTTGATGCAGTTTCCAGCCCTTCCTGTAGTTGATGTTTATCTAAATGTGCACACTGGAAACAGTGTATAGAGCAGAGTTTAGTCCATCACAGAACTGCTCAGGATAAACCATGATAGAAAAACAATTGCATCTCTCTCCAGAAAGAATGTGGCTGTGGAAATCTTCAGCAATGCCCATACTGACCTTACTGAGAGTTATCAGCAATAACAAAATGTTGTAGAGAGAAAAAAACTTTCACTACAGGCTCCTTTAGTACAGTGTCCACATGTTATAGATTGTCATTCAACCTAAAAGATGTAGATGCTAAAACACAACTTAAGACTCCTAGTGAGTAGTATTTCTGCTGGTAGAAAGGACTACCTTACAGTTCTTATTGGGTTAAACACTATTGCCAAGTATTTGCTGGCATTAGTGTCAAGATGAATTTTCTACACTTCAGTAAATTAGATTAATGTCTTCAAATGCACAAGAGATTCATGTTGTTCCTCCAACAAACAAAAATCACTGATGTCATCAAAAGATTCCTACATGATTTATGAAACTTAGTTGTTGGAAGAAGAGTGGATTTTCTTTTTCAACAATACTTTGTTTTACTGCTAATTTATATTCTGAAAATGAATTATCTTCAAATGAAAATGTCAGAAATACTTTTCAAAAAATTTTCTGAAAATTAGATAAGTCTCTCTAGTCCAATATTGTACCACAAATATTGAGACTTTTGTATGCATCTCAAATATTTTGCCTTGTGGAACATAATTATTGTGGTTTCATTTTCTGTTTAAAGCTACCAATAAGCTCACACAAGAGACACTGTTAAAGGACGAAACTGACAAAATGTTATCGCAGGTGTGCATTCCACACATTTTTACTGCAGTAGTTAGACAAGGCAGCTCATCATCACCTTCTCAAGGGCAATTACGGAGAGGCAGTAAATTCTGGACCAGCCAGCAATGACCATATCCTTTCAATGACAAAAGAAGTCATACATTTAATATTACAAGCAGAAAACTCTGTGTTACTTGCAACTGAGGCACTATAAAATATACTCCAGTAGCTAATAGATACCTTTGACTGTAAGATTTAATGCGGTTGCTGTAATTTATGCAATGGGGTTTTTTTTTGATAAATGAATCTCATGTCTCCATATTGTTCAAATGGGATAGGACAGAAGGCTAGGAGCTAGTTTGCAGGCAATTATGCAACCAGGTAACGTCACAACAAAACCCATGGGTATAGTGCAAATGGTTTTGAAGCATCACATGAAGAGAGGGCTGTGCTCAGCAGGTGGGGTGAGATTCATTTATATACACAGATTCACAACACACAAACAAAATTATAGAGTTCTATCAGCAATACCTGTTTTACAAGATAATAAATGGGTTGCAGGCACAGATGAATGGTTTAACTGCACAAATGATTTTGATTTTGACATGCACACTTGGCAACCTTGTATAAATATATTATGTTCCATTAGTTTGTAATATAATTAATACAGTCATACTCATAGCATTCAGCCGAATATTTCTGTATACCCAATACTCTGCTTCCTAAGTTAATAAGACAACAACCTCCAGAGCAAAAACTAAATTATAATTTCATGAGGTATCTTGTATGGAAACTGAAATTTTGAAAAATAATTCTCTTTGTTTCTCCTAGAGACCAGTTGATTTTGATCGATAGCATGTATGTGTTTGGAAAATATTACTGACTGTCTAAGGGCTAATACCCTAATCAGGTACTCCTCATGAATGGTATGCTTCCAGAGTTTTCATTGAATCCGTATAGGGTGGAAACAAGCCATTTGGCCCAACAAGTCCATACTGACTGTCCGAAGAGAATCCCAACCCGACCCAGTACACTACCTTACATTTCCCCTGCCTAATGTAAATAGCTTACACGTCCCCAAACACTATGAGCAATTTAGCATGGCCAATTCACCTAACCTGCGCATCTTTGGATTGTGGGAGGAAACCAGAGCACCCAGAGGAAAACCATGCAGACACGGGGAGAACGTACCGACTCACTTGCCCGAACCCGGGACCCTAGCGCTGTGAGCCAGCAGTGCTCACCATTGTGCCACAATACTGCCCATATATTTACCTAATCCAAAAACCACAATTCTCAGAAACTTAGAGCTGTAAGTCAGAAATTAGGGGTCAGCACATTAACATGCTCACATGACATTCTGCTTTGCAATGTTTTAGTCAAGTCGCTACACAATTTAATCACAACACAAATCACCTGAAGTCATCTATCACCAAAAACATGTTTAATTTAGATAGCACCTTTCAAAAAGTAAAAAAAGATCTTCACAGGACTGTTATCAAGCAAAGTCTGACAACAAGCCGCAATTATTCAGGCTGAATATGTCATTTTAAGTCATATGATTTATTCTTAGTTATTTAATTGTTCCAATTACAGCCAGTAATTCTTAGCCAAGTGACGATTCAAGACTGGAGAGCTCTTTATAGAGAATTCCAATGTTTAGAAATGTCATATGGCTTAATAATTCTCAATCACATTTTTTGCTATATGTCAAATATACAGAGGAAAATGGCATCAAGACTTGAATTATGGGCTTTTTAATCAGCAGTTAAATGCTTTGCCAAGGGTTCAGCAATTTCCATAAAATAAAAGCAAATTTATTTTCCAGCATTTCTCTTTTGGTTTCAATTTCCATAAAATGTTGGTTTTGTTTTTTGATTTTGGTCTAAGGTTAAATTTCAGCTAATTCACTTAAATCATACTTTACTATAAAAACAATGATATAATTTCATGTGCCATCAATCTAACTATCATCAAGATATAGCAAGGGCCTGATTTATTGATTAACCATCCTTTGATAAATATCCCTGATCCTGAGCTTTCAGAACAGGGAAATTAATTCCAGTCAAATTAATCAATAAATAATGAGATAAAATCTGTATGACATAATCCTGATAAGGTAAAGTCATTTTTGGCACTGAAAATATTTGAATTACTCAATAATTTAAATTAAATAATGTAAATAATGATGATAATTTAGTATTACAACCTTATATCATCAGATAATTAAGCAACTTTAATTATAGAGTAGGTGCATCTGAAACCTAATTTGATGTGCTGCAAAATCATTGTAGCTGCACTTGTTTTTCCTGACTCTGTATGACTGACTGCACAATGTTAATAATTAGACCCTCTCTCTAAGATCAAACCCCATGGGATCAAACTTCAAATACTGAAGTGGCTTTGCTGTCTTCAAGCAGACATTTATGAGCAATAATGGAGTCTGACTGAATCCCGTACCTCTGATGTTTCAGTATGTGCTGAATAAAATATACAGAAATATACATTCCTTGCAAATGGATTTGCAACCTCTCTCAAAATGTTCATGCAGACACATTTAAAATATACCTAATTGCAAGCCTGTCATTAAGTGGACCTTTTTCTTCTCTTGAATGCTCTGGTGGAATGAAAACAGCAGCAGAACAGAAAATCATGACAAGCACAGATGTTCAGTGTATGATTTAATTGAGATTGAAGAAATTCAACAAAACCTTCATTCTGAGCAGATTCAATGGCTTGGTGTTTCCATGTTTTGTATTGTAGCATAATTGATTTGCAAAAGTGCCCAAACACACAAAAACTGTTCTGTACATTGTCATTCCCCAACCATTTCTTTAGAGGAGACAGCAGCAGCAGTAGCTGAATTGAAGTGATAAGTTTTCCTTAGAAATATTAAACAAATCTGAGATTGGACAACCTGTGGTTCTAAGTATTTATGATTCAGAATAATCCACATTAAGGCCTGGATATATCAGAACTTTGCTTTGGAAAGGTACAGATTTCTCTTCATGTTGTGGAGTTAAAAATTCATTGATGTGGAAATGACTGGTACTAGTCCATGCTGGTCCTGTATACTTTATAATTGAACTCCAGTGATATTGGTGCTAGTAGAACACGTTTTTGATACTTCTGGGAATACTTCAATAGTGCTCATCAATAATATAATGAAAATGATTAGCTTATATAAACAGACATAATCAGAGCATTGCAAGTGAAGATCTCAACTCACGGGAGGAGTCCCTCGGTCCTGCGATGGGTCAAATAAACACTAGCAATTCAGTCCGGTTCTGCATGATTTCATACTTTATCACCACGGCTGGGCTCAGGTTGTCCAGCAACACAGAGGTTAAAAGTTTCTGTGGTCATAGGACAAAGCTGCACGAATGGCTTAAAACAAAGACAATTTTTATATAGTTATTAAGGAATCGTACAGCCTTAATTACAGAGCAAATTCAGTAAAATGTAATAAAATGACATTATAGACATAATGTTAAGCCAATGATATTTCCAGGGAACTAACTTTGTTTTGCACATTTTATCTCTCGGCACCTGCATCTCCAAGGTTAGCTAGGATAGTTGGTAATGTCCTATCTAGCTTAGTTAATTCCATACTGTAAAGGAAGCATTGTCTGCTAATCTTTGGTTCAGTTAGTTCAGGAATGCAGCTTTTAGCAGGGTTAAAAGCCATCTTAAACAGAATAGTCAATTTGCAGACTAGAAGCTATTTTGTTATGTTACTCACATTAAGAAGCCATTTTGTTGTTAGTAAAGGCAGGTATTAAATGGTTGTTCCTGACAACAGCCTAAATCCAGATTTTAGATCCTAACAAGTTGCATGACTTACAATCCTTTCAACCATTTCCAATTTTCATTTGTATTGATAGAATGTCACGAGAAGGAAACACCAAGGAAAGAGTTGGTCCTGATGCCCCAATGCTCAGTGATTAAGACGCTGCAAATATCAAGTTGCTGAGGTGCAGAACAGGAGACTCATTACTTAACTTCAGGCTGGTGCAATCCTCCAGGCATCATGAACAGTACCGTTGGAAATGTCTGCTGCCACGAATGCAGTTGGAGACACCAAGGATCCTGGGTTCAGTGCCAGAAATACATCCATGACCACGGCCTTCTGGAAAGGTGAGCAGCTTGCCTCATCTGCACAGAGGTCACGATGAAGGGTTGCATCTGTGTTTTCTGGCCAAGGTGCAAAACCTTCAGCATAGTGTTACAGTAGTTAGCTCTGCTGCCTCACAGCACCAGCGACCCGGGTTCAATTCAACCTTGGGTGATTATCTGAGTGGAGTTTGCAAGTTCTCCCTTTGTCTGTGAGGTTTATCGCTGAGTTCTCCGGTTTCCTCCCACAGTCCAAAGATATGCTGGTTGGGTGGGTTGACCATGCTAAAAATTTCCCCAAGTTGTCCAAGGATATGCAGATTAAGTGGGTTAGCTATGGTAAAAACCTCACGCAATGTCACAGGGATGGGGATGGGGATGGGGTTGGGGGCCATGGCTCCAGGTGAGATAATGTTCAGAGGGCCAGTGTAGACTTGATGGGCCAAATGGCCTCTTTCTGCATTGTAGGGATTCTATGATTCCATGACCTGGCACATTCATCCGCTATAGCTTTGAGGCTCAGTCTATCCAAGCTGCACATGTAGGTGTGGGTGAGAGCTGTGATGCACTGACTCATTGAAGAGAGTTCTTCCTGCATAACATCAACTCACATTGTCTTTAGAAATGAAGAAAGCAAAGGGGATGGCTCATAATTGTGGGTGGGGGGGGGTGGGGGGTGGTAGTGTCATTGGTGGTGGGGGGATGGTGTGTGCGGTCAGTCTAAGCTACAACAGGTGAGAGCCCTGGAGCAGATACGCATGGAATCAGCCAGGATATCTTCATACAGTTGGGATTAATGAATTGCAGATAATAAATGATAAATGCAACTTGGAACATGGTGAAATGGTGCAGGTCATGCTGTCACTTTACAGAGCAGAAGGGTACAAGAGAAGAGCATTACCAAAATAATTCCTTTTGAATTCCACACCGGTTCCAGCACTGCTCATTCTGACTCAATGGGCCCAACTCATCTCTCAGATATTACCAGGGAAGCACACTCCATCAACTTAGAAACAAGCAACTGGCAGGAATGTAGAGTTGGGGTCACAGGGTGTAGGCGCTACATCAGAGTACAGAACAAAATCTCAGAGGCAGAGATATCTGCAGTCTCCCTCAAAAAGAAGAAGAAAGCTATGATGATGCTCTTTGGGCAGGAACATGGAAGATCAGGTGTCAACTTATTGGGATACAGTGCTTAGACAATTAGATACAGATGAGCGAATATCTGACAGAGTGCCAAGATGATGGAAGCTTTGGATTACAGGGGGAAAAGTTCACTGCTGCCGGACGCTCAGAGCTGTGATCATGAAATTGGTCAATGTGAGACGAAAAGTGTGGTGTTGGAAACGTACAGCAGGTCAGGCAGCATCCGAGGAACTGCCCGAGTCGATGCTTCGGGCATAAGCCCTTCATCACGTTCCTGATGAAGGTCTTTTGCCCAAAATATTGACTCACCTGCTCCTCAGATGTTGCCTGACCTGCTGTGCTTTTCCAGCGCCACACTTCTCAACACTGATCTCCAGCATTTGCAGTCCTCATTTTCTCCAATGTGAGATGGTCAATCTCATGGAGAGATACATGCAACAGCATTCAGAATGGATGCAATAGCAGCGTCTTGGCCAAGAAAGGATGCCAGCCTCCCTCAGTCACTCGGATCAACAAGCTAGGAAGCTAATATCCACAGAATACACAAATGAGTAGCTGTGTATAGGATAGTCACACTGTTGGCGCATGATTGCTGGAATGGATATCTGTGGTACTCCTGCAGTAGCCCCAACTAACCCACTTGAAGACCAACCTAAGGCTGTGGAGTTTACTGAAGAGGCTGAAGGTGTGTAACAGTATCTCAGCACCCTCATCTTCTTCAATGATCGACAACAATTTCATTATCATCTAGCTCTTACCTTTAGATGATTTTCATTGACTTCAAATTCTACCATCAGCCATGGTGGGATTTAAATCCAGGTCCCTCGGTCTTTCAATTAATAGTCTAACAATAATGTTGCTAAAGTATTACCTCTGATTAGAGCAAAAACATTTGCAAATGACATCGTGCTGCTTCTGTGGCAGATGATGCAACTTTTGAACGATTTACAAAAACCTCCTGCACATCGCCAAAAGAGTACCCCACAGCAATTCTGCAAAGTTTGGACATGCACCTACCAGGTCTAATTAATCCACTACATTGTGTCTTTCATTCCTATGTTTTTTTTTTGAAAATCAAACTTGGGTGGAGGTAACTCCTGTTTTACTTGGGCAACTATGGGTGTTGCCAGGGTTGGAGGATTTGAGATGTAGGGAGAAGTTGAATAGGCTGGGGCAGTTTTCCCTGGAGCGTCGGAGACTGAGGGGTGACAATATAGAGGTTTATAAAATCATGAGGGGCATGGATAGGGTGAATAGCTCAAGTCTTTTTCCCAGGGTAGGAGAGTCCAAAACCAGAGGGCATAGATTAAGGTGAGAGGGGCAAGATTTAAAAGAGACCCGAGGGGCAGATTTTTGATGCAGAGAATGGTGTTTGTATTGAACAATCTGCCAGAGGAAGTGGTAGAGGCTGGTACAATAATGACATTTAAAAGGCATCTGGATGGATACATGAATAGGAAGGGTTTTGAGAGATATGGGCCAAATGCTGGCAAATGGGAACTAGAGCAGTTTAGGATATTTGGTGAGTATGAACAGGTTGATCCGAATCGTCTGTTTCCATGCTATATAACTCTGTGACCCTAAGTGTAAAACGCCACCTTCCCCAGTGCCCCATGTGAAAGTGTTCAGGTGGATTTCTGATCTCTGCCACCATTTTCACAATGAACAAGAGGCTCTGAGGTATTTGGAAAATTCAGGTCTAAGTTTATTAAAACTAATAGTAACAATGTTATTGTGATGATAGTAAATAATGATACTGAAACAGCAAAATCCATTTTGTTTAACTTCAGCAGTGATCCTGATTTTCAGTGGTAGGTCAGCTGACCATCACAAAAGCTCTGAAAAATTACTGACCACCACACCAAGACTCAACACAACATGTAGAGGTCCAAATGCTTACGTTCTTGCCTGGTCACTGAACAGTGGTATGTTGTTAACCATCTGCTCCTTGCAAGTGTCTTATAATTCCCAAGCAACAATCTGCATTCTCAGTAGGGAGCCAACACATTATAAGGATATCTAAATGTACCATAAACAAGCATGGAGAAAATAGTCAACTTCTGTACAACTCGCCCTAGATCACTGTCTAACCAGGTAGACTCTGTTCAAATGTGCTTGGCATGATTGGCATCAAATCTATTTGTTTCCCTCCTTTGCTTTAATTTAGCCTGATGGTGCTTCAAAACAATGATCTCTGTTAAAAAATTGACATTCGCAATAACCCCCATGCTTTGAAAGGTTTATTTGATTACTGCAGAAAGCAAGCAATTATCAGGGATCATGGCACTTGAACTTCATTTTCCGTCTCAATTTTGTAAATTGTGTTTGAATTTGAATGCACAGATGAGAGCAGAGGCAATTTTATTTTATTTGTTCTTGAGATAAAGGCATGGCTTGTGAGACAAGTATATATTGCCCATCCTCATTGCCTTGGACAAAGTGGTGGTCAGCCATCTTGAATCACTGCAGTCTTTGGGGTGTAGCAACACCTACACTCTGTTCGGAAGGGGGAGTGTCCCAAGATTTTGACGCATCAACAGTGAAAGAACAGTGATATAGTTCCATCTCAGGACGGTATATTTTTTTGGATGGGAGTGTGCAGGTGGTTGTGTTCCATATACCTGCAAGGTAAAAACAATGACTGCAGATGCTGGAAACCAGATTCTGGATTAGTGGTGCTGGAAGAGCACAGCAGTTCAGGCAGCATCCAAGGAGCTTCAAAATCGACGTTTCGGGCAAAAGCCCTTCCATATACCTGCCCTTGTCCTTCAAGATGGAAGAGGTCATGAGTTTTGAAGATTCTTTTAAATGATACATATTTGTTGACTCAGGTACCACTGCACATCAGAGGTCAAGGGAGTGACTGTGGAAGGTGGTCGATAGGGTGACTAATCAAGCAGGCTGGTTTGACCTGGATGATGTCAAACTTCTTCAGTGTTGTTGAAGCTGCACTCATCAAGGCAAATGGGGGGTATCCCATTATATTCTGCCCTCTAAATGATGGGCATTGGGGAATCAAGAGTCAAGATTAGGCTGGTGCTGGAAAAGTACAGCAGGTCAGGCTGCATCCAAGGAGCAGGAGAATCGACGTTGTGGGCAGGAGGCCTTCATCAGGAATGAGTCCTGATGAAGGGCTTCTGTCCAAAATGTTGATTTTCCTGCTCCTCAGATGCTGCCTGACCTGCTGTGCTTTTCCAGCACCACTTTAATCTTGATTCTAAACTCCAGCATCTGCAGTCCTCACTTTCGCCCATTGGGGAATCAAGAGATGAGTTATTCACTGCAGAGTTTGCAGCCTCTGATCTTCTCTTATAGCCACAGGTTTTATATAGCAGGTCCAGTTCAGGTTTCTAGTCAATGAAATCCTCAGGATATTGATCCTGTGAGAGTCAGCAATGTTAATGTCATTGAAAGCAAGGTGCAATGGTTAGATTTTGTTGGAGATGGACATTGCTTGGTGCTTTTATGGTGTGAATCTGTGGTGTAACTTTCTACTTATAAACCCAAGCTTTGATGTTGTCCAGATCTTTTTGCATATGGGTATATATGGCTTCTGACCCTATGATGGAGGGCAGGTCATTGATGAAACAGCTGAAGATGGTTTTGTTTAGGACACTGCCCTGGGGAACTCCTGCGGAGATGCCCTGAACCTGAAATGATTGAGCTATAACAACTGCAACCATCTTCCTATGTTCCAAGATTCCAGTTTGGCTAAAGCTCCTTGATGCCTTACTCAGTCAAATACTGCCTAGGCTAGGGCTCCTTGATGCCTTACTCAGTCAAATACTGCCTTGATGTCAAGGACAGCCTGTCTCACCTCTTTTCTGTAGTTCAGCTCTTTTGCCCATGTTTCGACCAAGATTGTAATTGAGTCTGGAGCTGAGTGACCCTGGCAGAACTCAAACCCCATTCAATACTTTGGTTGTGTTACTTGACGCCCCAACAAACAATTTATTGAAGATCAAGAATAGACGGATTGGGCAGTACTTGGCCAGGTTGAGTATGTCTTGTGTTTTGCACGCAGGAAACACCTGGACAACTTTCCACTTTGTTGGTTAGATGCCAGTGTTGTAACTATTCTGGAACAGCTTGGCTAGAGGCACAGTAAGTTCTAGAACACAAGCCTTCAGTACTATTCACAGAATACCATAGTATCAGAGCCCATTATCTTTCCAGTATAAAGTATCTTCAGCCATTTCTTGAACTGGTTAAAACTGGGAGTTGTATTGCAGAGGACTTTGGAAAGACGCCAATATGGGTCATCCACTCAATACCGCTGTTTGAATTTGAATGCAATACTTCAGTCTTGTCTTTTGCACTGATGTGCTGGGCTCTGCCATCATTTAGGATGAGGATATTTGTAGAGAACTTCATGTCCTGTTAGTTGTTTAATTGCTCATCGTCATTTCCAGCTGGATATGACAGGACAGCAAAGCTTAACCTGATCTACTGGTTGTGGGATCACTGAGACCTACCTACTACATGCTGCTTATTCTGTTTGGCATGCAAATAGTGCTGTGTTACAACTCTAGCATATCAATGCCTCACCTTTGAGTGCATCTTTCATACCTGCTGCACTCTTCATTGAACCAGGATTGATCTCCTGTCTTGAAAGTATGGTAGAGTGGGAAATATGCCAGGCCATGAGGTGTGGTTGAAGATAGTACTGCTGCCAATGGCCAACAATACCTCATAGATGCCCCATACTGAGTTGCATTTAGCATGATGATCGTGCACCTCAACCTGACTGAAGGTATTATCAATGTGAAGACACAATTTCATCTCCATAAAGACTATGTGGTGGTCAATTGTACTGATACCATAATGGACGAATGAATCTGCAACAAATAGATTGGTGGGGACAAAGTCAATGAGTTTTCTTTTCTCACTTGTTATTTCCTCACCATTTGCTGCTGACTCTGTCTGGTTACTAAGCTATTCTTGGTGTTGGATAGTAAAGTCCACCACCCAGAGTCCATTTTGTACCTCTTGACACCCTCAGTACCTCTTCCAAGTTGTGTTTGACAGGGAAGAGTACTGATTCATCAATCAAGGTAAAGGAATAGGGATGAGAAAGAGGTAATCATTAGGAGGTTTCTTTGCCCATGTCTGACTTGTTAATTTCATGAACTTCTAGGGAATTCCAGCCTGACTTTATACCTCTGTGCTAGGATGGCCTTATGTTAAGACCTTGGATGGGGAGGAATTTGTTAAGTGCATTCAAGAAAAAATTCTTTGTCAATATGTAGATGTATCTACTAGAGAAGGAGCAAAACTCAAACTTCACAAATAAGGCAGGGCTGAGCTGTTAGTAGGGGAACACTTTGGGACCAAGGGATTTTACAAATATATTAAGGACAAAAGGGTAACTAGGGAGAGAATAGGGCCCCTCAAAGATCAGCAAGGTGGCCTTGTGTGGAGCCACAGAAAATGGGGGAGATACTAAATGAATATTTTGCATCAGTATTTATTGTGGAAAAGGATATGGAAGATCTAGACTGTAAGGAAATAGATGGTGACATCTTGCAAAATGTCCAGAATACAGCAGAGGGCGTGCTGGATGTCTTGAAATGGTTAAAAGTGGATAAATCCCCAGGACATGATCAGGTGTACCCGAGAGCTCTGTGGGAAGCTAGAGAAGTGATTGCTGGGCCTCTTGCTGAAATATTTGTATCATCGATAGTCACAGGTGAGGTGCCGGAAGTCGAGGTTGGCAAACGTGGTGCCACTGTTTAAGAAGGGCGGTAAAGACAAGCCAGGGAACTATAGACCGGTGAGCCTGACCTCGGCAGTGGGCAAATTGTTGGAGGGAATCCTGAGGGACAGGATGTACATGTATTTGGAAAGGCAAGGACTGATTCGGGATAGTCAACATGGCTTTGTGCATGGGAAATCATGTCTCACAAACTTGATTGAGTTTTTTGAAGAAGTAACAAAAAGGATTGATGAGGGCAGAACAGTAGATGTGATCTATATGGACTTCAGTAAGGCGTTCGACAAGGTTCCCCATGGGAGACGGATTAGCAAGTTTAGATCTCTTGGAATACAGGGAGAACTAGCCATTTGGATACAGAACTGGCTCAATGGTAGGAGACAGAGGGTGGTGGTGGAGGGTTGTTTTTCAGACTGGAGGCCTGTGACCAGTGGAGTGCCACAAATATCGGTGCTGGGCACTCTACTTTTTGTCATTTACATAAATGATTTGGATGCGAGCATAAGAGGCACAGTTAGTAAGTTTGCAGATGACACCAAAATTGGAGATGTAGTGGACAGCGAAGAGGGTTACCTCAGATTGCAACAGGATCTGGACCAGATGGGCCAATGGGCTGAGAAGTGGCAGATGGAGTTTAATTCAGATAAATGAGAGGTGCTGCATTTTGGGAAAGCAAATCTTAGCAGGACTTATGCACCTAATGGTAAGGTCCTAGGGAGTGTTGCTGAACAAAGAGACCGTGGAGTGCAGGTTCATCGCTGTTTGAAAGTGGAGTCACAGGTAAATAGGATAGTGAAGAAGGCATTTGGTATGCTTTCCTTTATTGGTCAGAGTATTGAGTACAGTAGTTGGGAGGTCATGTTGCGGCTGTACAGGACGTTGGTTAGGCCACTGTTGGAATATTGCAAACAATTCTGGTCTCCTTCCTATCAGAAGAATGTTGTGAAACTTGAAAGGGTTCAGAAAAGATTTACAAGGATGTTGCCAGGGTTGGAGGATCTGAGCTACAGGGAGAGGCTGAACAAGCTGGGATTGTTTTCCCTGGAGCGTCGGAGGCTGAGGGGTGACCTTATAGAGGTTTACAAAATTATGAGGGGCATGGATAGGATAAATAGGCAAAGTCTTTTCCCTGGAGTCGGGGAGTCCAGAACTAGAGAGCATAGGTTTAGGGTGAGAGGGGAAAGATATAAAAGAGACTTAAGGGGCAACCTTTTCACGCAGAGGGTGGTACGTGTATGGAATGAACTGCCAAAGGATGTGGTGGAGGCTGGTACAATTGCAACATTTAAGAGGCATTTGGATGGGTATATGAATAGGAAGGGTTTAGAGGGATATGGGCCAGGTGCTGGCAGGTGGGACTAGATTGGATTGGGATATCTGGTCGGCATGGATGGGTTGGACCGAAGGGTCTGTTTCCATGCTGTACATCTCTATGACTCGATGACTCTATGACCAGTGACCATAATTCTATTAATTTTAACATAGTTCTGGGAAAGGATAGGCCTTGTCTGAAAGTTAAAGTTTTAATCTGGAGCCGGGCAAGTTATGATGACAGGAAATTTTAAAAGTTGATTGGGGTAGGCTGTTCACAGGAAAGGGGACGACTGTCAAATGGAAGGTTTTCAAAAGTCAGATATCAAAAACTTCAGAGACAGTATGTTCCTGTCAGAGTGAAGGCTAGTACGACAAGAGAAAACTGGATGTCTAGAGATATTGAGGCTTTGGTTCAGAACAAGAAGGAAACATATGGCAGGTATTGACAGCTAGAATCAAGGGAATCCCTTGAGGAATATAGAGACAATCGGATTACACTTAACAGGGAAATCAGGGGGATAAAAATGGGACATGAGATAGCTTTGGCAGATAAGGGTAAGGAGAATCCCAAGAGATTGGATAAATACATTAAGGGCAAAAGAGCAACTGAAGAGAGTACAGGGCCCCTTAAAGATCAACAAGGCCACCTATGTGTGGAATCACAGAAGATGGGTGAGATGCTAAATGAATATTTCCCATCAGTATCTATTGTGGAGAAAAGCATGGAAGCTAGAGAAGTTGGGAAAGTATGTAGTGATTCTTTGAAAAGAGTCCACAATACAGAAGAGTTGCTGCTGGAGATCTTAAAAGTCAACCAGTCACATGCGGGCCAGAATAGATCAGGATAGCTGATTTCCTTCTCTAAAGGGCAATCATGAATCAAATGAGTTTTTATAACAAACAACAGTAGTTACATAGTCACCATCAGGATAGCTTTTAATTCCAGATTAATTAATCCTATTGAAATGTTTCACACAGAGGGTGGTGTATGTGTTGAATGAGATGCCAGAGGAAGTGATGGAGGCTGGGATATTTACAACATTGAAAAGGCATCTGGATGGGTATATGAATAGGAAGGGTTTAGAGGGATATGGGTCAAGTGCTAGGAAATGGGACTAGATTAGGTTAGGATACCTGGTCAGCATGGATAAGTTGGACCGAAGGCTCAGTTTTCTTTCTTTACATCTCTATGACTCTATGGTAGAATTCAAAATCATGTCCCCAGATCATTCACCTGGGCTCTGGATACCACTATGCCACCACCTCTTCAGCACGGGGGGAATTTTCTAAATCTGTGCTCTCGGAATAAGAAAAACCTTGTTTCTGAGACATTACACTGGAAAGCCAGGCTCAGCGCATTACAAAAACTTCCTTGCTGAGCAATGTTTCACCAGTAGGAGATCCAAGTCAACAAGTTTTACACAAACAAGTCTTGTTTTTCAGGGTGAAACTTCCACCGTCATCATTAAGTTGCACAGTGCATAATGTAAATGCACAGGGAACTCTCCCTGCTTTTACAGGCGAAAAGCACACTAATGCAAGTTGAGTCCAGATTCATACATTTTATATGTTTATGGACTGGCATGGCTAATGAGCACTCACCATTTAAATTTGAGGGCAGCTGACAGAGAAAGTACATCAATTGACTTTAAAATGAATATTTACTGTGAATGGTCTTCAATTTAATCGCACATGACAGAGCAAGTACATAACTTGACTTTAAAATGAACATTTACTCTGTATGGTCTTCAATTTAATCACACGTCCTGACATAGAAGGCAATGCATTGTCTACAGATTGAGATTCTAGGCTTTCCCAAGAAAAAATATAGGAATCCAGAAAAGATCTAACTGCTAACTTTTAAAAAAACCAATAAAACAACAATTAATTTAATGTTGCTGCAGTTTGTATATATATCACAGTGTCAGCCTCTGGAGATTTAAACTGTAAACTGACAATGTTGAACCTTAATGGAACAATGAATAACCAGGAATATAATCAGTATTTTATGCTGCTAGAACTTGCTTTCACTTGTATTGTGTTTCAATATTGGCTGAATGTCTGCAGGATGGAAGATTTAGAAATGACTCACAGCCCCTGTATGATATATGGTGCAGTTGCCTGCAAAGGCATTTACAGCAGGGCTGATACTAAACAGTACAAATATAACAAGAATAGCAAATGCTGGGAATCTGAAATGAGAAAAGAAAATGCCAGGAATGTGATTGATAAGAAATGTCTTCAGCCACAGCCTGTGGAATTCTCTGCCAATGTAAGCAGTTGATGCCAAAACATTGAATGTTGTCAAATAGGAGTTAAACACAGTTCTCAGAGTTAAAGGGTTGAAAGAATATGGGGAGAAATTGGAAACAGAATACTGAACTGGATGATCAACCAATGTCGTACTGAATGACAGCACAGGCTCATCTGGATGGGTATATGAATAAGAAGGGTTTGGAGGGATATGGGCCGGGTGCTGGCAGGTGGGACTAGATTGGGTTGGGATATCTGGTTGGCATGGTGGGTTGAACTGAAGGGTATGTTTCCATGCTATACATCTCTATGACTCTATGACTGAATAGTCTACTTTGGGTGAGGCCCATCTTGGTCTTGGCTGACCATGGGTTCCATCGTCATTGTTCTAGCTTTTTGTTTCCCTAAAGCAATGCCGCTTGTGACTGAAGAGACCAATGAGTGACAGTCCCAGTCGCAAAGGTTACATCTGTATGTGATCGTTAACCTGTTAGAGCTGGTGCACTCCTTCCTGCGTGCCCGCTTGTCTGCTGCAGTGAGGTGTTGGTGCAGGGTGTTTCTCCATCTTGTGTGGTCAGCTACAAGCCTTTCCCAAGACTCTGTAACAACAGTCAGCCGCAAGCCCACTATCCTACTGTTGCTAATTTCTATGCTTCTAGCACATTGCAGGCGAGGCAGCATTTAAAAAGCAAAAAAGATAGGAGATTGGCGCTACAGTTGTACCCTATGATATTGGGAAGTGTCTGAGCCTGGAAAATTATGATGTTGTTGGGTGGTGTTGCATAAGTTGGGGGCATGGGAGGGTGTAAGCTGCAGCTTCTACAAGTCCAATATTGCACCCAAAGCTGCCTGCCAGCAACAACACTGCACTGCCACTCAAGGAGTAGATCAGACCCTGCATTTAAAATCTCCCTCGCCTCACTCTGGTGAATTTGGGATGGGTTCCTGTCCAGCTCAGCCCTGCCCACCAAACCCAGTCCTAATCCATTCACCCCACTACCATCCCGATTGTATCTTTGAGAGAAATTGTTGGGAGAAATTACAGATTCCAAAAGTATAAAAGGAACTTATTAACACAGAGACTGCAGTAATGAGACATATGACAAAACACCCTGAGCTAATGACTGTAAGCTAGTAACCTCATTCAACACCCACACATCATTTAGATCAATAACACCTCCAAGTTTATTGCCCCTGATGATCCCATCAGCCATTAGTTTTAAAATATTTATTCTCCTTTCTCACTTAGGAGATGTGAGCAGTGCTGGCAAGATCAACATTTATTCCTACCTCTTGTAGTACTCAAGAAAGTGGGATGAGTCACTTAAAAAAAAGCATTGAAGTTAAAAGGAAAATAAATTGAAAGATCCCTCTCAGTATGAAGCACCAAATCTTCTCTATCATTTTAAATAATTATCTCTCAACTTCAGCATTCTGCTAATGTCATCAATAGTTATCCATTAAACAAAAATCAGGGAGAGATCTTTTGGGACACACTGTTCAAAATGTATTTATTCCTTGACATTTTGCATTCCATCTTGCACCAATGATTCACTCTGGATATAGAGCTTCAGTTTTCATCTCATCTGCTCCACGGATGCTGCCTGGCCGCCTGTGCTTTTCCAGTGCCATACCTTTTGACTCTGATCTCCAGCATCTGCAGTCCTGACTTTCTCCTGGTGGAATGGAGAGAGTCTGGTGAGGTCAGGGGGACACAACTGAAGAGAAGAAAAATTAAGAGCAATATCTTCCCAGCCCTTGAATGTCATGGCAATGGCAAGAAATATGGAAAAATATACAGAGATTGAAGAAGTCCGAATCTCGATGTGGAGAAGAATTGTTCTGATTTTCCCCTTAATGTTTCAATGACTAGTTTTGAATCTCACTAATAAACTGTCGCTGCCCCATTTCCCTGCATTTGCATCTTAATATTAGCTAACCATACTTCATTTTTATGCAGCTCCATATAATTGAGGAAGTCTTGGTAATCCTTCCATTTGTTCCTGAGAAAGTAAATGGCAACAATTCCTGATTTGTAAATCTGCACAGCTACTTGGCACATGCAGCTCACTACGTGCTTCTCTGGGCGACTATTTTAATATCCCTTCACCAGTGTGTCCTACAATGCCCCACAGTCAAGCTCTTCCTTCATCCAATGAATTTCATATCAACAAAACAATAATCCCACCACATTATCATTGCTGATCTTGGACCTACTCAGAATCCTTCTCAGCCCTTCAGGATCTAACGTTTGAACTCATACCTTTGACTTGCTTGTCCTTACCAGATTTTTGTGCACAGATACACACAGCTATTTTATGCATCTATAAAGAACATATCTTGGCACTTACACTTCTTGGCACTTACTCACTTTGCATCCACCTGGAGGCTGCCAACCTCTGTAGCTTTTTGGCCTGACACAGAACAGGTTAGCAGTTGTGGAAGATGAGGTGGGTGAGAGTTATTGAGTCCAGATGTTGCATGCAACAATGAAGTTGGTAGCTTCATTAACATTAGCAAGGTTTGTATGTCGTGGCATAGTTAGAGCCAATGTGCAACAACAGAGAGAAGATGGTGACAATTACCATGGGAGCACAGAAGATCTTAGACCTTTCTCCAGCACTGCTGTACATTCTTTCTGAGCCTGGAGACAATAATGGCCCAGGACATTATTTGTGTCCAAGTCAGATGGGTTTTACATATGGCACCAGCAACTTGTATGCCAGACGTCCTGGTAGCAGTAGAGATTTTGCTTCTGCAGCCATATGATTGCACAAAGAGAATGCCATAGAGGTTAGCAGGTGATAAGACAGTGTGAGGAAAGTCATTATGAGCCATGATGGGACATATGCCCTGAAACTAGCACTTAGCTTAAAAATGGAGAAACCCAGCCCTAGGCTTAATGAGAAACCTAAGTAGGTAATGGTAGTCTAAGTATATCTCTACCTCAGATGCACAGATACATGTACACACTCTAATATATAGGTTCATAGCTTTAATACCAAGACTTCCTCAATTATATGGAGCTGATTTCATTAATATTTAATATTAGTCATACAAATTATTTCCGTAATATTCTTAACTGTCCAAGGATGTACCAAAGTAATGCTTCCCAAATGTTTTCCAACTGTGAACCCATTTTGAAAATTGTCACAACTCTCAAGTGAGAAATGAGTGGGGTTGGAGACCCGCATTAATTGGAGCCCTCTCTGTAAATGTGGGATGCAATTGCTATAACTCAGTTAAAGCTCCATGAGTACCATTACTACCTTGAAGCTCGGAACCCCCAAATTTCACCTTGCAATCCCACTAGGGCTCCTTTTCCACTTTGAGAATTCATTCCCCAAAGCAGTTTACAGTCAATG
This sequence comes from Chiloscyllium plagiosum, assembly GCF_037043375.1. NCBI lineage: Eukaryota > Metazoa > Chordata > Chondrichthyes > Orectolobiformes > Hemiscylliidae > Chiloscyllium > Chiloscyllium plagiosum. Next base: position 20,217,579 of record NW_028270170.1, on the reverse strand, counting down.
AAACACCTTTAAAATGCAGTCTCTGCTGTGATATAGGAAGTCAACTTACGCACAGCAATGCCCCATGAATAATGACCTTGATAATGACCATATCATAATTGAGAGAATTATAGTCTGAGATCATCCTTGCTCTTCTTAAAAACATCATCTTTGGATCTTTTATATTTGCCCGAGATAATACTGGTCAACCTTCAAATGCAGCATGTCTCTGTATCAATGTTCTGAATGGTTCCAGGTTGAACTGCATTTGTAGTTCCTTATAAAATAAGCTTCCAGTCTCATTTTGCCTGCTGGTAAAGTGGGAAGATAAACAGTAAATGTCCTCAGAGAATAGAGGCAGGGGAAAACTCAAAATGTAAGCCAACTGCTACTTCAGATACAATTACCAGCTGTTACGAGTCGATATAAACAGTTGAGATATCAGTATGGTGTCTGTCTTTAGAGTGCAGAGATACTGCTAAAGAAAATCTGATGATCTATGGATCTACTTACCCACCTTTAAAGATATCCTGACAACGACAGTGTGCTCTCATTAGCAGGACAAGGGCTGCCACATAAAGTATTGGCCCCTGCAATTCTACACACATCGAGATATCCCAATGATACATGCACCTCCAAAAGAATCGTTGATTACAGTTATACCAATGTCCTTCTCTTAAAACTTTGTGCTATCAGTTTTAATTTGTTTGAATCTTCTTCCACAGACGACAACAAGTCTAGGAGGGTCGGTCCAATTTAGTGAAGGAAAATCCATAAAGCACTGGAATGGTGTCTTGAGATGCCAGCTGATTTCTCCAAAGCTGGAGAAAAAGCAAAGTCATTAACCTGGAAATATTCTGGATAGTTTGCCCATTGATCCTTTCAATGTGTTCAAACTTTATCACAAAATAGGACCACAAATACCGGTATGCATTCATTCAACTCATCTTTACTATCGGAAAAGTAATGGTGTACTCCATGTAGCTTTCTTTTGCGTTGGCCCAGTCAGGTTCTCTCCTAACCCTGTCACAACATGCAATGTTTCCAGTCACATTAGGCAACAGGAAAGCTCCATGTCTCCCAGCTGAGACCCAATATATTCTCTTTAACAGATCATTTCCCAGGCCCAGAGCCAGACAACGCTGTGAGGTTCTGGAGACAATTCTGATGAAAGAGCTATCCAAAATGACACCCTATCTTCTCCATATTCAATTATTGCCAGAGGTGCTACATAGTGATCTAATTTCAGTTCCCCAAAATTTGCAGATTTTTTGCACTTGCATTTCTTAAAATGTAGTTGTTGTAGTAAAAGATAAAGTGAGCCAGAAAGCAGTAAAGCTCAAGCAGATCATTTGGTTATCCAGCATCTTCTGAGCTGTGCATTGTGATGGTCCTAAGGGAGGGAGCAGATGATAAAGGGGGCACTCCAGTATCCAGTGAGATGGTGGAATGCTGAAGAAACACAGGGAGAGAATTTCGAGCAAAGTAACAGGGCAGTTCAACATCCCTGGGCTAGGAAAGGAAATAGAAATCACCCAGTGTTTCTGCCACTTGTTACTGTCCAGAAGAAGATAAGACACAAATTGGTGCTAATGACTCCCTACCCCCAAATGCCTCCAATCCATTGACAATCACTTAAAAACAGTTAGGTGGCATAGTGACATAATGGTTAGCACTGCTGCCTCATAGCACTAAGGACCTGGGTTCAATTCCAGCCTTAAGTAACTGTTTGTGTGGAGTTTGCATGTTCTCACTGTGTTTGTTTCCACTGGGTGCTTCAGTTTTCTCCCAGTTTAAAGATGTGCAGGTTATGTGTATTGGCCATGCTAAGTTGCCCCGTAGTGTCCAGGGATGTGTTGATTAGCCATGCTAAATGTAGGGTTATGTGGCTGGGTCTGAGTGGGATGCTCTTCAGAGGGTTATTGCTGACTTGATGGGCTGAATGGGCTATGTCTGTACTGTAGGGATTCTATGACCAATCAGTATGACTGGAAAGCTTTAGGAGTGCATTGACACCGAACTAAAAAAAGGGTAAATCAAATATGGAGAAAATATGTTTTATTTTTAAATTGAAAAGCAGAATTATTACAAACCAATATTTTTTTTTAAATCCCCAATTCATAAAATAACCATCAAACACACTTCTTTCAGAAAACAATCTGTAAATCTGTAACTGAAAAATAACAAGATAGATTCAAATACCAAATATAGACATCGACAAAATATGCATAAACACTCCTGAATTGAAACAGTTAATTAACTTCCTTTGTATTATAGACATGCTCAGTGCACAAGTACTTTGGATCACAAAGGGTTAACATTGGCTGCAAAAGTGCTAAACCTTACAGTAAGCAGCATAGGGTAGCAATGTTACAGTAGGCTCTGGTACAATCATTCAAATCGTGTCGTAACTAGCTGTTCTCACACCCACAGCCCTGGCACTTTCAAATGAGGCTTATGCCTGCCTTACTATTAGAAAACAGCAGAGCGATTCCACTAATTATCCAGAATGGTTACACAGAGGATTTATGCTACTTATATGGTGACTGTACGATGTACGTAGCTCATTGAAATCTCAGGCTGATCATTGCTGAAGCTACCACAGGCTCTTGTGAGTATCATGGTCTTATGCTTTCATTTTGATGATTCTTTGGAAGGCAGAATGCTACCAGAAATCGAGCAACCTGTGTTTGTATTTTGGCTGATCCTAAATACTACAGCTTGGTGATCAATTATGCAGTGGCATTGTTAAATGCTCTCAGAACCTAGCTGGCTGAGAATTGTGTTGCAACACATTAAATTCTATTAGGATGGAAGAGGGAGGACTCTAATGCAGCTGAGGGGGTTGTTTTAATTTCTTTGGTGTTAAAACCTGTAAGAAATAAATGATACAATCCAAGGAAATTCAGTTGGTGATTTGAAGTGAAAGATGGGAATAAATCCAATTTGAAATTGTTCAGCAATTTCCAGCTACATCTCTACTGTGCTAATAAAAATGCTTAAATGTGGTCAATTCTGGACTGGCAAGTATGTGATCATTGCTTTTTTTCCTGAAGGTGCCAACAGACACCATTATTTCCAAGGTTTAAACAAGTTCTGCTGTTGGCCTTTCTGCTGCATAATTCTATTAACTGTTGGCAATCTGTTTTTAAGCAACAATCCCAACTTACAGTACATTGGTCAACCGTGTATATATCTATATATATCTCGATATACTTTTCAAAAATAAGTCTGGCAAAAGCTGGCTAAAGGATGTAGTGAGCTTTCTTCATGCAAATAGGAATACTTCCTCAAGATGTTCTTTTAATTCAGCTTTAACTGCAGTCAGCATTATCAATTTAAAGCACAGATGTTTCAGAAAGATTACGAAGGAAAACCCGGCAATTATTGCATAAAAATCAGCATTTTCAAAAACTTTAATTTTCCAGAGATAGTGCAGTTTTGTAAATGTGTCCTTTATGATAAAAGGCAACATGTCCATAAAGGGTTTCAGATAACCTAAGCTGCTAAAAGGAGTATTTTTCCCAAATCATATCTGTTAATATATTGAATACAGTCCTGTTTAGATTGTTAAATTGATCTCCTTTTATTTTGGCACATTTCATGCTTCATGTCTCCTTTGGTAACTTGTCCTGGCTTCTGTAAAAAGCAGGATCACGGACTATCATCAAGAAAACCGATATATTATCTCTGAAGTGACCAGGAAGGTTGATGAGGGCCGAGGGGTAAATATAGTCTATATGGATTTCAGTAAGAACTTTGATAATGTTCTACATGGTAGGCTGCTCTGGAAGGTTAGATCGCATGGAATCCAGGGGGAGCTGATGAATTGGATAAATTGCTGGTAGGAAGCAGAGGGTAATGGTGGAAGGATGATTGGAGGCCTGTGACGAGTGGTATACCCCAAGGGTCGGTGCTGGGCCCATTGCTGTTTGTCATCGATATCAATGATTAGGATGGGAATGTGCATGGCATGATTAGTAAGTTTGCAGATGACACTAAAATAGGTGGTATCATGGACAGTGAGGCAGGTTATCGGAAATCGCAGCAGGACCTTGATCAGCTGGGGAAGTGGGCCAAGAAATGGCAAATGGAGTTTAATAAAGATAAGCATGAGGGCTTGCATTTTGGAAAGTCAAATCAAGCTTGGAATTTCATAGTAATTGGTAGGGCCTTAAGGAATATAGTGGAACAGAGGGAGCTCGCAGTTCAGGTTCACGATTCTCTGAAAGTGGAGTCACAGGTAGATTGGGCAGTGAAGAAGGCTTTTGGCACTCTGGCCTTCATCAGTCAGGGCATTGAGTATAGAAGTTGGGAAGTTATGTTGCAGTTGTACAGGACGTTGGTGAGCCCACGCTTGGAGTATTGCGTTCAGTTTTGCTTATCTTGCTATGGGAAGGATGTTATTAAACTGGAAAGAGTGCAGAAGAAATTTACAAGGATGTTGCCAGGACTCAAGGGTCTGAGTTATAGGGAGAGGTTGTGCAAGTTAGGACTTCTTTCTTTAGGGCATAGGAGTCTGAGGGGGGATCTTATGGAAGTATATAAGATCACAAGAGGTATGGTTAGGCTGAATGCACTCAGTGTTTTTCCCAGGGTTGGGGAATCGAGAACGAGAGGGCATCAGTTTAAGGTTAGAGGGGAAAGAGTAAAAGGGAACAAGATGATTACAAGATGATTAGGGGTTTAGATAGGGTTTACCATGAGAACCTTTTTCCAACTATGGAGTCAGCTATTACGAGGGGGCATAGCTTTAAATTAAGGGGTGGTAGGTATAGGACAGATGTTAGGGGTAGATTCTTTACTCAGCGAGTCATGAGTTCATGGAATGCCCTGCCAGTAGCAGTGGTGGACTCTCCCTCTTCATGGGCATTTAAATGGGCATTGGATAGGCATATGGAGGATTTTGGGCTAGTGTAGGTTAGGTGGGCTTGGATCGGCGCAACATCGAGGGCCATAGGGCCTGTACTGCGTTGTATTTTTCTACTCTATGTTCTATGGAACCTGAGGGGCAACGTTTTTACACAGAGGGTGGTAAGTATATTGAATGAGCTGCCAGCAGAAGTGGTTGAGGCAAGTACATTAACAACATTTAAAAGTTATTTGGACAAATACATGGTTAGAAAATGATTAGAACGTTCTGGGCCAAATGCAGGTAAATGGGGTTAGTGTGGATAGCACAGACTAGTTTGGGCTGAAGGGCCTGTCTCTGTGCTGTAGGCATCTATTACTCTCTCAAAAGCCATTATGCACAGGCTGTCTCATCAGAAATTAACACATTTCAAAGTGCGTTTATACAACAAGTTTTGCATTCCCATGAAATGATCTGACACCAAAATGGAAGTGATAGGAGACCTCATGGCAGAGGCTGTTTCACTGACCCTCCATCAGGGAAATGAGCAGTGCAATGCCAAACCTGGGTTTCTCTCGAGGTCTTCGCTGTTGGAGAATAGAACAATCTCACAGCAGCAGGAGAATGGTGCAGAGTAATGTTTCTATCACTCTATTTCAAAATAAAGCTCAGCCCAACTTCAGAAAAACAGTTCTTAATACCTATGCATTTGTGATCATGGACTTTTGTTTTGTAATGTTTATGTGAAAGATGCATTGCTCCAATCCATGTACTGTTTACCTTATCTGAATGAATTTTCCCAAGTTAACACCAAATTAGAGGTAATTTTGTGATGTGGGCATGCATCCAACCTCTTCTTTGATATCATTTAATACATCACTTCTCAAACTTGCAAGGAACAAAACTGTAGTTAAAGACAAGACTTAAAGACAAGTCATGGGGTTGACTTTTATATAATGAAATGTTTAAGGAATCAACATACATGCTTGATTTGAGCCAATATAAAATACAAGCGAGCTGTTGAAATGGAAAAGCCAGCAATAGTGAAACAAGCTGTCTATTATTTACTTTATTTTATAACCTTATTATGAATTCTGTACATTTCATCTTCAGGGTTATACTTTAGTTCTGAAATTATTGGCTTTTCCTGAAAATCTACAGATGCCTGTTACACAAGGTATACAAAAATATACAGTTTGGTTTTTGTGTGTCCCTGGTGGTGGTGGAAGTAGGGGATGTAAAATGCAATGCACAGCCCATCCTTGGCCCCATCGCAATTTTACCACCGGCATGGTCAGCATTGGCCAACCTGCCATCAGCTAATCAATTGAACCCCTTAAAAGTGGGAAATCGACACCTACTTACAGGCACCATTGTGCCACTGATCAAAGTAAAGCAGCAGATGGGAGCAGCCTTCACCAGGTGGCCAGCCCTGTCAGGTTTCCCTGTGCGGGCTGGTGTTGGGTAAGGGTGACTATGTAACTGCTGCCAGGGTCTATTGCAGCCGTAATACCATTGGGTATTAATACTCCCTGATTCCTCTGAAATTTGTCTCTCAGATCCTCATCCCCACTCCTCTTTCTGACACCCAATACTTACAAAGTTTCAAAGCATTTCTCAACACCCTTCAAGCCCTGAATGTAGTACTGATCATGGACACAGCAATACTGCCAGTACTCGGGCTTCTTTTCGGTAGGACTCCGAAGTTGGCCTTGTTGCCTGGACAAGCTGAAATATTGCTTTCAGCTAGCTGCAGAGGAGTTGTTCTGACCCAGGCAGGTACCCTCTGCCTTTTTTGCTTGCTATAATTGAGCCTTATGCATTTTTAACAAGGCCAAACATCATGCGGCTGACTTTTACATGAGCAAATATGGTATATTTGGATGTTTTAGTCAATGAATTATTAACAGGTGTTTTCCAAACCATGCACCTAATTTGTAATGATAATGTTTATTCTGGGAACATTGAGTGCTCACATTTAAGCTTTCCACTACACATCTTGCAGAATGACAAAGTCTCGGGATAATGTATTGAGATTCTTCATACTTGCTCATCAAATCTGGCTCGACCAGCAATTTTTGCCCATTCCTAATTGTACCCAGTGAGACACTTTCTTCAACCTCTGCAATATCTGAGGCATAGGGAGACCCTGTTAGGAAGGCAGTTTCAGAATTTTGACCCAGTGAATATATAGTTCCAAGTCAACATAGAGTGTGACTTGGAGGAAGTTCCCAGGCATCTACTGCCTTTGTGTTTGAAATAGTAGAGGTGATGGATTTGGAGCCTTTGTAAGTTATTACTGTTTATCTTGCTTGCTGCCCTTTGTATATCTGTGGTGAAGGGAGTGAAAGGTGAAAATGGACAATGTGGTAACAATCACTGTTTTGTCACGATATTGAGATTCTCGACTATTGTTGCAGTTGCTCTCATTCAAGCACTTGGAGAGTATTCCATCAGACCCCCAACTTGAGCTTTGTAGATGGTGGACAGGCTTTAGGGACAGGAGTTATTGACTGCAGGATTCCTAGTTTCCAACCTGCTCTTTAAGCCACTGTACTTATCTATCTTGTCTCGTTCAGTTACCGGTCAATGGTAACCCCCAGGACTTTGACAGTGGTGGACTTAGTGATGGTAATGCCATAGAATGTCAAGAAGAGAGAGTTGGAGATGTCACCACTTGAATGGTGAGAATGTTACTTCCCAAAATGGTTCACATAAAATCCCAATCAGCCAGATCATTTCATACTTTTAATCCCTGTACTGAATAAGCTGATACAAATCTAACATCAGTGAGAGTATACTGTGGTATCAATACAAAAGTTTGCACAGATGATTTCAAAATAAAGGGAAGCATGCTAGGTCCAATTGCAACAATATCTATTGGAATATTTCATTAAGAGAAAGGAAATGAATGGGTAGAAGGGTGTGATTTCAACCATGTCGCAAAATAATCCCATCCTTTTTATATGGATACCTTCCCTTTGTTTCAGTTATCTCAAAATGATAATATATCATTAAGTGTTATGCAAAATTCTCTATGTTGTCTTACGGTATAGATTCTAGATGAGACAGCTTCATACCTTTAAGACAGTTAAGGACATTACAATGTGAAATTTAGATATAAAAGATATCTGCTTCACCTTTAGTCAGTCATGGAGTTTACTCAGTTATGCGTATGTAATGTACAGTATCATCACTAAGCACATAACCCAGGCTGTGTGGTATTGTAGCCACATATATAATTAGTGTTGTAAATAAGCTTCAAAGTTTCTGTCTCACAAGAACCCAACTCTTCATGATGCATGTTCCATGGGCGAACATATAGTAAACCATAAAGTGCAACACCTTATTCAAATGAATAATTAAAAGCCACCATTTTGGACAGCTGGGCAAGTATTAACTTTACACTGGTGAAATCTTTATGAAATCATACTGTAAATATTTCCTTTCTTTATTTGACTGAAACATTGCTACCTTTTATTTTATTGAGGACCACTATCACAAAATGCAACTGCAAATGCCACTATATGTGAAACTGTTTAAGATCACCACAAACAGGAGAATTTGCTACCACTTTGTAATGTTATAGGATGATGACAGCAAAATGAAGAATTTAATCAGTATGATTAATTGATGCTGCTGACTTATTAAGCTGATCCTTGCTGGTGCTTGTTTACTTATTGCTTCTAGATAACCTTTAACAATAGGGGCAGCCGATGAATGTCAATGGGCCAATATTCTTATTAAGTAATGGGAGAATGTAACAAGTTTGAATTTAACCTTACAGTAAATAGTGTAAACATTTTGGAAACATGCTTAATGATGGTATTTGTGGGTCTACCTTTGATACATGGACTGCAGTGTGTCATGGATGCAGCTCATCACCACCATCTCAAGGGCAAGTAGGAATGGCCAATAAATGCTAGCCCAGCCAGTGACACCCAGGACCATGAATCAATTTTTAAAAATGAAATTGATGCAAAATACTATCAGACTGTATATTTGGAAGGGGTGGGGGCATGTTTGACATCATTTCAAATCATTGATTGTTTTATTAATTACATTTTACTGAGAATCTATAACATGTCAATAATTCAAAAGAACATCTCATAACTGGTGCATGATTTCACAAAATGCTTGTGTGAATTTAGGTCAGAATACTTAAGGCAGCATGGAGAAGAGAAAGGATGTCTTCTTCTAACTGAAATGCTGCACAATATTTGGTTTAGCCACAGTAGGAACTGCTGTGATCTCTTTGCAAACAAATTGCTCTGGGGGTCAGTTGAGTATATCAGCAGAAACAGATCCACATTGTGCAGAGGCAGGGTAAAGGAAAACAAGTGACATCCATCTGTGCCATCCTCGTCAATCTTAGCAATTGATTAAAGGATCCTGTAAATTACTCTTTGGGGATGACCTTATATGTCAATTGTGGAAGAAAGCATGCACCAAGACAGCTAAGGAGGATGAAGATGAAATAGAGATCATTATGTGTGGGTTCCTTCAAGCCTGAAGTGATCTAGTTTGGTTTAGAATGTGCATGTTTCAGGTCTAAATAGAAGGGTAGTTTATTGCACTATTCCCACTATTGACCGAGGATTAGGAGCACATTAGATGCTTCATTCCATCCCTGTAACCCTGCATTTCCCATGGCCAATCCACCTAACCCACACATCTTTGGACAGTGGGAGGAAACCAGAGCACCCAAAGGAAAGCCAAGCAGACATGGGGAGAACATGCAAACTCCACACAGACAGTCGCCAGAGGGTGGAATTGAACTCATGTCCCTTCAGCTGTGAGGCAGCAGGGCTAACCACTGAGCCAATACTTTGCCTTTCACTCCAATGTAACTTCAGCAAAGTTCTGCAGGATTTACCTGTTTCTGTAGAATGTCCGACCTCATATTTATTTGTCGGTTACTTCTTTGGTCTTTTGTTTTTTTTGTGGCTATGTCCTGTTTTAGCATATTTTCTGAAAGTCCTATCTTCTTACATTTTGAATTTAAGTTCAATTTTTAAAAATCTGGAATTAAGAATCCACCAATGACCATGAAACCATTGCCAATTGTCAGAAAACCTCATCTAGCCCACTAATATCCTTCTGGGAAAGAAATCTCCCATCCTCATCTAGTATGGTCTACATGTGACTCCTGACCCATAGCAATGTGCTTGCCTCTCAACAGCCCTCTAAAATGGCCTGGCAAGCCACTCAGTCCAAAGACAGCTAGGGGCAAGCAATAAATACTCGTTTAGCTAGCAACAACCTCATCAGATTAAATAAGAAAAATACAATAAAAGCATTTGGTTTTATAAACTGGGCAGTGATTGTGCCTGTGAAGTATCTCTGTTCTACAGTACTGGTAAGGACCTTGAATCTCCAACGTCTATCCTACCTATTGTATTGGATTATCAGGTATGTCTTTTGTGGATTGATATCTTAAGAACTGAATAGATTTGATAGATCCCCTGTATAAGATTGATTCTCCTCTTATTAATATTGATCCAAGACCTCCACACTACTCACCAACTGAATGGCTTTCTCTAGAATTAGGAATTCATTGGACTAATAAATCTGACAAAGATACATCGGTAATGCTGATAACAATCTCTTCTGAATTTTGATTTTAAGTTATTGTAGTTGCATCTCTCCACTAGCCTCTAGAAATAATTTTTTAAAAATCTAGGATGCATCTGGATGTTGCATATTGTTTTGCTAAATTATGTCATTTCCAGAGTTTTATTCAGTCTGAGGATGAAATAATTGGCAAAAGTTTTCAAAACTTCTTTGAATTTGTCTCATGGTTCATTATCCTTGCCATGCAATAATGCAATCTGCTACACTCCCTCTCGTGTACTGTGTAGAAGTGTTATTTACTTGTTCAGCTTCTTAATCCAGTTCAGAAGCTATTCTAAAATTCAAGAATTGCCTTTCCCAGAAAGTCAAATTTTGCGTTCCATTTGGCCCATCTCTGAAATTAAATTTCCCTGACCATACTATTTCTGATACCATAGCTTCCTGGTGTGATTAGGTGTCTTATCATGATAACAGAACTTTATTCTGAGGTATTGGAGGTCATCCCATAATTTATTGGAGTACTGGAATGTTTTACCATTTTTAGCTGCAATGGAAGCTCTCCCACCTTTTGTGGCTGCTTGAGTTCTTCAGGGTTACCAGCATGCTTTTTCCTTGGTTTTGCTTGAAATCCTACATTTCAACTTTTCCTAGTTGGCACTATCTACAAATTGTGCTCACTCTGCTAGGGCAAAGGTCCACCATTGCCATCACATGTGTGGGTTCCTCAAGCCTAAAGTAACCTATTATGGATTAGGAAACCTACCTTTTTTGTCTAACTAGAAGAGTCTTTTTGAATTAACTATGAAGTTTATTGCATTACTGCAAGCATTAGCCAGTTACATGAATATGATCTACATTACCACAAACAGTTGTTTGAAGCACACTGGCCTTCCTACCAATCCCCATGACATCTTCACAAGATGTTTACTGCAGTCAATCTAGGATTCATCTTTTGACACCTCTGTACATAGGTGAAAAAAAAACATTGAATCACAAGGCATTGTTTTCATTTTTTGAAACAATAAATCAGAGCTTCATAAAGTATTTCAGCCAATGAAGTAATACTGAAGTGTAGGCACAGTTTTATTGGAGGGAATGCAACTAAAAGTGCTCCCACAAACAATAAGAACAACCGCATCAACTATTTTAGAAAGATTGAGTGAAGGTTAATATTGATCAGGGCTTGAGGGAGACATGCTCTGCTCTTCTTCGGAATAGTGTCA